>NC_087345.1:62657293-62960323 GCF_030014295.1 Loxodonta africana | reverse complement strand
AAATCATGTGGACGGTTTTGAACCTGAGAACTTGGCATATAAAAAATATTGAGTAAGATAAAAGGAACCCCGGTGGCGCAGTGGTTAAATGCTCGACTGTTAACTGAAAGGCCAGCAGTTCGAACCCACCAGCTGCTCCATGGGAGAAAGATGTGGTAATCTCCATCCGTAAAGATGACAGCATTGGAAACACGATAAGGCAGTTCTACTGTGTCCTATTGGGTCAGCATCAGTCAGAATCCACTCAAAGGCACACAACAACAAGATAATACATGCCATTCCATTAATCTTAAAAAATATATATATTTTCTATCTATTTTGAAACAATACATCTCTCTTGAAAATTTAGTATTCCATGTTTAGATTATTGATCATTTAATTCACATTAACACTAACATTGTCGTCAAAGTTTAAAAAGCAATTCCATCTGCATAGCCTCCCTAGCTCTTTACAATGCCAGCACAGTAGATGTATTAAAATTACCAGCCGTATATGCCAGAAATCCTGGGAATTACGGATAATTTCTGAAACAGTGCAATAGATTTTTTGTGCTGATTTTTCTATGGAATAATTAATTATCATTACCACATGCCTAGAATATTTTTAATGTATACGGTAATTATATTTTCCACATGTAGTATGTAATACTTATATGTCATAGCTGTAGTCACATAGAAAGGAAAGATCTTTGACATTACTGATAATTGCATAAAGTTAGTTACTGTGTTAGGTAATGGAGCCCTGGTAGTGGTGGTGCAGTGGTTAAGAGCTACTACTGATAACCAAACGGTCAGCAGTTCCAATCCACCAACTGCTCCTATAGTGTCGAGTGGGAATCGACTTGATGGCAACAGGTCAGTTAATGTGTATAAGTGTGTAAAGTATTTGTTAGAATTTGGATACACAGGAAGTTGTGAATTTTTTAGTTTTTTTTTGTGCAGTTAATGAACTACAATGTTAAGTAATGTCTCCTCATTTGCTGTGGAACTTCCCAGAGTCCTGTATTACAGGGAAGTCTACCTATTTCCACAGCCATACATTCCTGCTCTTATTGACCACAGTGGGAGCAATCTCTAGAGAGTTTTTCTCGAAGTCTACATTAATGCTTTATTATTTAGTAGAAAATTTTTTTTGTAATCATTTCTCACTCGAGCTAAACTTCACTGATTCTTTTCTACCTTAGCATGATCATTAGAATAAACATTGATTTATTATAAACATGTGAACTACTGATGAGGAGAGCTAGTCTTAGGAACTATTAAAGGAAAAAATATACTAGGGGAACTTTGGAAATGCGTGTTTTGTTTTGTTTTTGGATTTTTGTTTGTTTTTGGCTTAAAAACAGATATCCAAATTTCAAGTTAAATGTAAGGAGGCAGAACACAATCTAATTTCACATTTTCATTTTTCTGATCCCTTTTTAAGCATGACATACTGCAGCCTTAGGTTTCTTTACAGGATACCACACAGGACTCTTCACTTAACTGCGTTTAGTGTCTTCTAACCTTTTAAGTTGTAATCATAAAACAACATCATTATCATGCTTTCCTTGATTTTCAAGTGAAACTTATAAAAAGACCAAATACATGTTGTTTGGAAAGATGAAAAATAACTTATACGCTACTGACAGTATAAAAATAAAAAAAATATATATATTTTTGACAGTATAGCAATCCAAAAATGAATATAAATTTCAGACCTGCTTGGTAACCTCTAGCATCTAATTTGTCCTTAGAAACAGGTATAGATTTTGGTTTTGGCAATAGATACAGAGTGAGAAAATCATTAGGAAAATATGGAAGTCAGTTTTAAAAACTTTACCAAATGCCCCAATATTTGTATTCCAACGCCTCGTACCTTACTTGCATCTGAACATGTGCTGAAATTACTGCCTTTTAGGAAGTGCCCTGTATTGGCTCAAGTGACATGTGGTTATTGATATGGGTATCTTTTTCTTGTATTTTAGTGGCTTTTGCTGAAACTCAGATAGTGAAACATACCCGTTTTGCCTCATAATCTTTAGTTATTTAGAAGAATACAGTTTAAACACACACACAATTATAAATTTATATTAGGGCCAAATGATGCTACAAAAAAAAACTAACAAGAAAGGTAAAATTATCCTTGAGGATCTTCAGATATCCTCAATTTTATGTATTGATCGATGCTTATTTGACTTCACGATTTAGGTTGAGCTAACTTGATGTGGAAGATATATACTTAAAAGTCAAGTTGATAAAGTTACATAATCTATTCTTACCAATAGGTTGGTCTTTTATTTTGCTTATATTCAATCCAATTGGAAAGGAATTGGTTGAATCCCTTCCATTTCTAGGCTTTTGCATGTATACAAAAATGAACCTGTGTTTTAACTAGAGAATTAGATCCAGAGTTAGGTGCTGTTGCCTCTTAACTTATTCCAGTTAACTGAAAGAGATTCGTTATATTTAGAGAAGAAGAGCTGTTAAAGAAATAAAGCAATTCCCTGTGCCTTCCTTACAGTGAATCTATCATCAAATATTTATGGCATATTTTTAGTTGTATGTTAGGAGCTTGGAGGTATTTGTTAAGGAACTTACATTGTTCTTGTTCACTAACTTCTATCTGAAGAATCAATATAGCCTTGGCTACTATAAATTGTTCTTTACCTGACCAATTATGTGGGGTCAATTCCAGTAGAACACGGTGTCTCCACATAGTTGGCATTCAAAAATGTTTCTCTAATTAAGCACAGCATACAATTTTAAAATTCAGAATCTTAAAGATATGATTTTGACTTTTCATGTTGGAGATAGTAGTTGTTATGAAATAATGAATTTTTTCCTCTCTCCCATCTGGACATTTTACTGTTACTGAATTCGTGCTTATTAATTGTGAATGGGAGAAATGAAATGATAAAACAATCAAGTTTCACTGGACAGATTCAGAGATGTCCTTCTCTGTATCCGCAAAGAAGACATGTTCATTATTCTACTCTACCCCAGGCATGTTCCCTGATTCTCAATTCTCTACTCACTCTTCCAGTTATTGAGCTGACACAGTGTCTCTGTTTACATTACTAAAATAGAAAAAAAGTATTTTCCTATGCTAGATGTTGTTGTCTACTCCTGTTGCTAATGGTACAATGATAGATTGAAGAAATCTGGCTATATTTCAAGAAAAGAAACAAAATATAGTCCTTGGACTTTTTGTAAGACCATCTAGCATTTCTCTGACTAGTCATTTGAGATTAAATTGATATTACTTCGTGTACAAGTGTAGGCCTCAATTTTTACCCTATAAAGAGACAAATATTAGAAAACGTCTCTCTTTAATCACTGAGACCCACAGCTGATCACTGCATGTTGGTGGATGTTCTGCCAATCCATTTGGAAATTCCACTTAAAAAAACAGAACATAAAGTGTATCCCACAGTGTTCTTTGTATTGATATGGATTCTAAGGGAATCTGATTAGTTTTATTTTTAGTTCTCCTTGGCTGAGTAACCTTAGGTATGCCGTATTAACCTTTATGCAAAATATGAAATAGGGTCTCTCAGAATAGTTAGAGAAATAAATAACGAGAATGTTGAAATGTAAATGCATGAAACCACTGAAATGTTTATTAATCTCATATAGAAACAAATAGAAATGAGTTATTTTTAGACTTTAATCAATATATGCTGTGGATCATATGTATAGAGTTTAGCCACTTGTAATTCCTAATGCAAAATGAAAATCTATTTTTTTGGCAAGATAAATTCTTTATTAGCACATCCCTTCTGCACTGGAATTAAAACCCTTAGAGGCTAAGCCTTCTAAGTGGCATTGAAAAAGTGAATTGGTCTTCTTGGCTTAGTATTTACTTTTATGATGCAGAATTTTTTTTTAGTCCCTCTAAAAATGAGTAATAAAAACCACACAGAAGGTGTACAGAGAAAAAAAATTTTAATATATAACCATTTTTATTCTTAAAGCTTCTCTTTTATTTTGCAGTTACCTGTGGCAGATTCCATTAACCATTGTGGTAGGAAATAGAAGCCGTGTGTCTACAGAAGCAATTATTTGGGTGTCTAACAAATCAGGTAAAATATATATATTCTTCCCTGAGGAACAATTTGGTTTCAGATAATTGTTTAGCAACTTAACCTCTGGTTTCAGGTGTTATAAAAAATGTGAATAAAGACAAATGGAAAGAGAAGATGGAGAAATGATAATCACTTCTACAAAATTAGAAAGAATAACAGGATCTCTTTAGTATAATTTCTAACTCATCTAATTTTGCTCTGCCGATATAATTCTTGTTGATTTGTTTCTTTGACGGTGAAGAGAAAATTTTAAAATGTTTTTGTAGGACTCATCTTAGCAGTTTTAAGCTGTATAATTTTATAATCACAAATGTAATTAAAATATAAGCAGAGCTCTCCATAGAACAGTATATCAAATACTGAAACACAAGCCACACTTTTAATCCCATTTCCTTATCTTCTCATTACCAGACTGTCTCTTTAAGGGATGGGGGAGGAAATATCCCTCATGGAATTAGATAATTATTGGTTAGAAGAGAGGGGCCTTGGTATTTCATCAAACCAAACCCTACATAGGGTCAAACCTCAAAGAGCAGAGAAAGAAGAGGGAGATTCTATTTTTTTCTAAATATCTTCAAATAAGATAATGGCCTTTTTCAACTCACCGTCGGAAAGCTGTTTCTTGAATCCAATCTAAATCCTTCATTCTGGAGCATGAACCAGGTCCCTTTTATTTCTGTTTTCCACTGAATTGGAGAAAAAGCCAATTATCATCTTTTATGAAACACTCAAACATAACGATTGTAAGGATGGCACAGGACCAGGCAGTGTTTTGTTCTGTCATACATGCGGTTGTTATGAGCCGGAACTGACTTGATGGCACCTGACAACAACATCGTATAACACTTCGTTGGTATTAAGATGGTTAAATATTTCTACATTTTGTTTTTCTCCTTTCTGATGTGCTGCTAGATGGTGATATCTTACTATGTCATAAGCATAATTTTAAATATCCACAAATCTTTTTTTTTTTTTTTAATAAAGTGAGGTATATGGCACAGTTCTACTCTGTCTTATAGGGTCGCCATGAGTTGGAATCAACTTGATAGCAATGATTTTGTTTTTTTGGCTTATAAATAAATAAATAAACAAGTAAACAAACATTTGTTTCTTCTCCTCAGTCTTGTAGAAAGGGGAGATTTAAGTACTCAAAATAAATACATGCATACATACACGGAAAAGTGCTTAAAGCAAAATCTAATCTGGTTCCCAGAAATATAAACTCTTGTAGTTACAGGTAGGTTTTTATTCAGAATTTCGTGTTGTTGTATTTTTAATCTGTGATCATATATTATGAAAATGCACGCTTTCACTTAAACCCATTGTGTATAAAACATTCATATGTAAAGTGGTGAAGCACTGAAAGGCTTATTTTGAAATTTATTGGTGTTTCTCCTTGTACACTATTTATTATAATCTATTATTTTAATTTCTTTGAGTTGGTATTTATATCATGATTTTGAATTCACGCCTACAGTATTATTTGCCTTTATGCTTCTATCTTATCACCATGTAGTGGTTTTATTTACCTACATAATTTGTTATGACACAGTGAGTAAAAGCAGAGAATTGTTACTGTAATTATCCAGCTATTGAATGACGTCATCCCTCCATAGGATTGCTAGAAGCATGGAATAGAGTAGTCATCAGAAATAAGGTAAAACTTTTCACTTTGGATGGTCTGGTGGAGATGAAAAATTTAGAGGCGTGTAAAGATACTGATCAAACATCTGGATCAGCCCACAATTTCGTTATTACGGAGTAGGGGGTACAGGATGTCAGTTCTTCTTAGGTAACTACCTTGGATCCATTTCCTCTTACCCCATACAAAGTATTGATGATAGTGTAAGCCTTTCCTCGACCAGTAAACACAGGGTATCATGTTTGAGAGGTTATTTCCCTTTATGATCTTTCATTATTAATCAGGAATAATGAAAAGATGTCATTTCGAAATAATATTAATATGAATGATTGCTATAAACAGCTGCACAGCTTGCGTGGTTCGTAACTCAAGGAGATGCTATTTACATAGGTGATAATATAAATGGCACATCCCCACCCCGAAGCTGTACAGTTTGTGAACTTCACAGTGTAATGCGTCATGGTGCTTTAAATCCTAGTAGCTATCTTCTAGAAGTTTGATGTAAGTATTGTCACACTTGAAATGTTGAAGCTTTTTGGGGATACCCCATACCAAGTAAATTCTTTTTCGTATATCATTTGAAAACTTTACGAAATGCACAAATCTGGAAGACGGGTTCCAAGAGAAATCTAAAAGAAAAGTCATCTTTTTTGTTTTGCCTTTTCATTGTCATTGTAACTATATACAATTTTATCTTGAAGTCCTTCATGCCAATGATTACTAGGAGAAAACTGACACCAGACAAATGTTAGGTAAAAAAGAAAAGATTGGTAACTCTTGACTCCTTTTTTTTTCAAAATAAACCAACTAATATCAATGAAAATTATTTCTCCATACAGGCATGAAGAAAATATTATGATCAATTGTTATAAATATATGTAAAAAAAACTCCCCATTTTAATTATAACAGCCAGATCAATGTTTTTGTAATTTTTCATTGCCAGTGGTGATATAGATTTGATCTCACAAGCTAGTAAGGCAAAGCCATTGGTGAATATTATGAAGATAAATTTGATTTGCATCATCATATATTCTTGACAGTTGAATTTTTTTTTGAAAACTTTGGATGAATATCTAATTATTTCTGAGAGAGAGCATAAATCATTTAGCCTAAAAATATTTTTAAACCAATTTTTAAGTTATTAAAAGCAGGTTGAAGTGTTTTATCTCTTTCACTTGTACTATGAAAATACTGAGAGTGCAGACATTTATATATGTAGTAGCTTGCATATTGACTGGCTCTTCAATTAATGGGGAATGGAAGGGAATAAATTTAATGCCAAATCTTAGGAAAGGAAAGATTCAGAAGAAAAGAAAGCGATCCTGAAAATTAAAAGTAAATATTAAAAATAGCCTAATGCTGTAGTGCTTTCCTCAAGCATTGACTCATTTGAGACTCACAGCCTTTAAAGTAACATTATTTTTATCCTCATTTTAAAAATGAGGATATTAAGACCTGAGAAGTAACTTGGCACAAAGTTAGCTGGGTAGTTAGGTGAAGAGCTGGGTCTAGGAGCTTGATTTTCTTCTCTTAAAGTATTCCCAGCCCTCCTACCATCACCACTCCCCACCACATAGATAAGATTGTAATAATTAATTAGGAAGCTTTGAAGATCAGTTAATTATTCAACACACTGTCATTGGGTATATGCACAAGGTTATTTACAGATCTTTAAAACATGATCTCATTTAATTCTCTTAAGAGTCCAGGGAAAAAACCAATATGCATTGTTGCTGAGTTTGTCTCACATTGTTGTTTTTGTTATCCAGGCTGACATTTTTCTCTTCCTCTCTTTTCTTTTTAATTATGATACTTCCGCAATCAGCCAAGGTTGAGTAGAAATACCGTTTTCTCTCTCTCTCTCTCTCTTTTTTTTTGGTTTCCTGTGAAGGAATTACAGCAGCTGAAATCTTTTAAAATACCAACTACTTGGTATCTTGATATAGTCTAAGTCTTGTGCCATTTTGGGGACATTCTAAATATAAATTTTAATTATTATTACCATCCCTCAAAATATAGCTTCCATACTTTTTATTATGGTACCCATCATACACTGTACCTCATTAGGCCGTTGGAAAAGATCTCTTTAAAATTCATTGCTTGTCATTAGTTAATTTGAAGAATATTGTAGGGATATAATTAACTTGAACCAAAAAGATATTTAAAAATCTATTACAGATCTTTCAAGGGATTATTTCTCTAAAGATCTCATTTATACTAAAGGCATAAAAATATTCATGAATAGTAATAACCTTCAGGATTTAATTATCAATTTAGTAATGGCATACTTAAAAACAATAGATGCCTGCCATTTTAATTCTGACTAGACTACGTAAAAGGAATAGGAATCATTCACCTTATTTACATATACATATTCATTTTAATTTGACTGTACCTATAAATTTTTTAATGGTACAGTTTTATAAATTTTTTAATGGAGTAGGTTTAAAAACTAGAGCCAAATTTTTTTTTTTTATATAAATTTTTGAATGGAATAGGTTTAAAAACTAGAGCCAAGTATATCAGATGGGCTTTACAGAAAATGTGAACAGGAAATAACTTAAAAAAAAAATAGATTTAATCATAAGAAGTCATGACCATTTCAAACCTATATCATTTGTTCATATATTAAACTTGATATTTTAATGTTGCAACTTAAAAAAAAATGACTTCTTAGAAAAAATGATCAAAGTTGCTCTTACTCTGAGTGAATTTAATCATAGTTTTAATATTTCTTTTTAAGAAAAAATCATAGTATACTTACAGACACATGAAGACAGAGTTATGGTAATTCAGGAGAAATAGTATCCTCAATATTTCAATCTTAATTTTTCTTCACTGAAGTTAGACATGATTAATTAAGATTTCCCTTTATGAAGTTAGTTTTGTTTTACATGCATATTTTATTGTTAATTTTTTTCTCTTGTCATTTTTACATCTATAAAATGGGGTTGATATTCTAAAGTGTCTTTGTAACAGTTGTGTAGATGAGCATTGAAATTTTGGAAAAATATGCAATTATAAATTTTCATAAACCTAGGAAGAAATTTGTTTTAGAACAATACTTGATACATTTATTTTCCTAAATACCATGATTTAAAAAAAAGCTGGCAAAATCTCAAATTAAGAGAAATAGCTCCCCTTTTCCACTGAATCATAAAATTGAAAGGGACCTTAAAGGTCACTGTCTGGCCCTCATGTTACAGGTAAGGGAATTGAGAGCTAAAGGGAAGCAATGACCTAAGTTCAAACATTTACGTGTAGGAGAGCCCGGTTTCTTGTTTCTATTCTAATTCTCTTTCCAATGCCATTTTTTGCCCTTTCAAATCAATACAGGAATGTGAAAAATGTGTATCATATTATAGTCAAAGTGTTATACCACTTTGACATAATGAAACATAATGAAATAGAAAGGACACTGAAGTCAGGAGACCTGAGATGGACCATTTTCAGCTTTCTTGGACAATTCGATTAACCTGCCTGAGCCTCAGTTCTTTATCTGTTGCAGCGCATGCTATATATATAAGGATGGCAAAAAATTGAAGTGCTATTGAAAACATTAAAGATTTAATTTTTTGTTCAATATACTTTTGTATTTAAGTATATTTTATTGTACTGTAATTTTTGACAATTAATCATTGGTAACATATTTGGACTTAGTAGGACACCCATTCCAGATCTGAGCAATTAATGGTTGGTCATTAAGGTCCACACAATAATTTTTGTGGTATAATCTCTTCCTGTGTGGCTTCTACTTGAAAGAGAGTACTCTCTGTAAATGTAGTCCTTTAGGGAAGTAAAGGAAAAGCCTGTCTTGGAGTCTGATGTTTAAAACCCTGATAACGGAGTGAGAGCTAGAGGTTGTGTCCCAGGTTCAGATGTGATGCATATGGTTTCTGTGATGCATTTTCTGGTTTGAGTCATCGTAGAAATTAAACAGAATAGTGTATTTTCTTTGTTCTCCTGGCTGTCAGACCCTTCCAAGTGTAGGCTTTGATGTTGAGTTCTCTATAAAAAAATAGTCCTGCAAATATATATATGTATTTATATATATATAAATGTTGTTGTTAGGTGCTATCTATGAGAGCCCTGGTGGTGCAGTGGTTGAGAGCTCAGCTGCTAACCAAAAGGGCAACAATTTGAATCCACCAGCATCTCCTTCGGAACCCTGTGGGGCAGTTCTACTCTGTCTTGTAAGGTCGCTATGAGTTGGAATCGACTCAACGGCAACGGACATTTTTGGGTTCTACCATGTGTTGTAAGTCATAGCTACTGTATAGGACAGAGTAGAACTGCCACCTAGGGTTTGTAAGGAGCGGCTGGTGGGCTTGAACTGCACGTCTTTTGGTTAGCAGCCAAACACTTAACCACTGTGCCACCAGAGCCCTATATATCTTATATATATATTTATATAAAACCCATTGCCGTCGAGTCGATTCTGACTCATAGAGACCCTTTAAGACAGACTAGAGCTGCCCCATAGAGTTTCCAAGGAGCACCTGGTGGGCTTGAACTGCTGACCTTTTGGTTAGCGGCCATAGCACTTAACCACTGTGCCACCACGGTTTCTATACATATATATAAAATATATACATAGCCAACTTAAAACAGTATGCAACTTCTAGGACACATGAGTCTTGAAAACATCAACAACAAAATACAAAGTCATTATAATTGTGACCTACGGCTTGACAAAGTCAATAAAGGTAAATTTAAAAAGTGAATGGAGTTCTCTATCTGTACCGTATTTGAAGGAGTTAAATATGTAAGAAATTATAAGATTGTTTATACTGTCTTCCTTTAATTGAATTAGCTGACAAACATAATCAAGTTACTATTTCCCAAAGTGATTCCAATAAGCAGAATTTATTATTTTTGTTTCTAATTATATGTAGAAATATTAGATTCTTGAATAAATGAGGTCCTTTTTTCTAGCATTATTGATGATGCTGGAAACTCTGTTATTTATTGTGCTTCCAAGAAAGCAGAAGAAAAAAGGCAAGGAACAACAGTGACTTTCAAACAAATGAGCTCTGTTGTTTTAATGACTTTCTTACTGAATAAAATAAGTAGATCATATGCCTCAAAACTTTCCCTTTGTTTTAGCCATATATACACATACAATCTAATTATAAGCCACATAAACACATCAGTACATCTTTAGGTTACATTTATGTTGAGTAAAAATTATGTATAAATGGTAGGATTTTATCAAGAATAAAAATGTTGATTAAAATCAACTAAAAGTTTTCTAGCAAATTCTAGATGCAAATGATTGATTTAAAGAGTAGTTTTCAATTAGGTAATTAGGATGTTGTTCTCTTTTCATTATTGGTACTGTTAGCATCCGGTATTAAGAAAACATACTTTATGCCGTATTAACCCTTTAAATTTTAAATCTATTTTATCCTGAAAAAAATGCTGTTTTTAGAGCACCACAGAATAACTTCTTTGGACAAAGGAAGCTGGTTGCTGGGAAACATCAATCAAACTGGCTACTTTAGGGTCAACTATGACCTAAGGAATTGGAGATTATTAATTGAACAATTAATAAGGAACCACGAGGTAAACCCTGGATTCTTCTCACAAAGATCTGTTTTGATATGTGAACACCTGCCATTTTAATTCTAAGTAGTAAAATTTTTTTCATAGGTTCTCTCTGTCAGTAACCGAGCAGGTTTGATCGACGACGCCTTCAGCCTAGCCAGGTATGTTCTCCTATGGGTCTTCACAATAAAAATTTGTACCTCTGAGACTTCATCTATTAAGTCGAATAGCATGTATGTTTTAAAAAATTAAGAAATCCTTTAAAACGATTTTTGTTTCACGGGCTATTTGTTTTAGATATGAATTATAATAAGTGTCCCAAACTCCTAATCAATAGTAGCTGTAGGGTGTTTTTGAGTATGGAGAAGCTTGATCAATTTCCACTGCAAGTTCAATTGAACACTCTGGAGATTAATAATCTCTTCCTAATTTCATTAATGAACTCTACAAAATGACCATTGTGCTGTATTTAATTTTTGATAGAAAATACCTTCAAGCATCAATAATTTTTTTCCTTAAATGTATATCCTTTTTTAATGTGGTTTTCTTTTTAATGTATTTTGAAAAGCTTGTGCTGCAAGACAGAAATAAACATTCTACAGGGTAAAACAGTTCTGGGCAAAATACATAGTGATCAGATAGCAGTAGTTTGGGTAATATTTTTGTTATTTTAATAATTATACTGTTAAAATCATTTATTCCTTTGCATAGTCAATAAATGAAATAATTTGATCAAAAACCCAAGTTATTTACTCATTTTGAAACCAACTAGGAAAATAAACTCAGTTCTTTTAATATTTTGTACTGCTTCATGTACAAGTTTTAATTTTAACAATCCAATTTTACAAGCTACACAATGTGTGTGTTATGTGTGTTAGGTGCCCTGGAATCGGTTCCAACTCATAGGGACCCTATGCACAACAAAACAAAACACTCCTGGTCCCGCACCATCCACACAATCCTTGCTGTGTTTGAACAAATTGTTACAGCTACTGTGTCAATCCATCTCATTGAGGGTCTTCTTTTTCCCTGACTCTCTACATTAGCAGGCATGATGTCCTTCTCCAGGGACTGGTTCTTTCTGATAACATGTCCAAAGTACATGAGATGAAGTCTCACCGTGCTTGCTTCTAAGAAGCATTCTGACTGTACTTCTTCCAAGACAGATTTATTTGCTCTTTTGGGAGTTCAGTGTTCTTCACCAACAGTGTAATTCAAAGGCATCAGTTCTTCTTCGGTCTTCCTTATCCATTGCCAAGTTTTCCCATTTATGAGGCAATTGCAAACACCATGGCTAAGGTCAGGGAGACCTTAGCTCTCAAAGTGACATCTTTGCTTTTTAACACTTTAAAGAGGTCTTTTACAGTAGATTTGCTAAATGCAGTATGTTGTTTGATTTCTTGACTGCTGCTTCCATGGGTGTTGATTGTGGATCCAAGGCAAATGAAATCCTTTACTTACCTGGAGTTAAGGGGTATTCATACTTCATTGTTTTCTAGTATATAATCGATAATTTTGCTCTTCAATCCATATTTACCTTCTTTCAGTTTCCTAAATATATCATGCCCCCTTAGCCTTCTTTAAAGATAATGAGTAAAAGAGTAGCAAATATTTATTAAATTCTCATGTGTCAGGTACTGTGCTGAGGCTTTTATGAATGATCTCATTCAGTTTTTTCAGCAGACTATTCAGTGGGGTGGTTACTGCAGACATTGTATAGCTGAGGCGCCGTGGTTAAGAAAGGTTAAGTCACTTAGCTAAGGCTGTACAACTCTTAAATGGGGGGTGGGAGGCAGCCTCAAACAGTGGCACAGCACAGGCCATGGCCTCAAGTCAGAGTAACTTGGCCCATTACTCAAAATTCCTTTCATTCCCCTCCCCCTAGTCAGCTGGGGTTATACAACTATTCATTTTAAAGGAATTATTTCACTGGCACTCCTTCAAAAAAAAAAATCATTATCTGTCCACTCCAGCAAGAGTAAGGTGTTCTTTAGCACACCGCTTCGAACCCACCAGCTGTTCCTTGAAAGAAGTATGTGACAATCAGCTTCCTTAAAGATTTATACCCTTGAAAACTGTATGGTGCAGTTCTACTCCATCCTGTAGGGTTTGCTGAGAATCAGAATTGACTCATTGGCAACAGGTTTGGCTTCTGTTTTTTTATAGTCCTATATAGTTTTATACTATAGCAGTTGTCACTTTGCACCACAGTATTTTCTTTTCTGGGTCTTTAATGATTGTTGGATGATCTTGAGATGGGACTTTGTCTCATCCTTATATTACCACCTCCTAACCTAACCTAGGAGCCCTGGTGGCACAGTGGTTAAAGAGCTCAACTGCTAACCAAAAGGCCAACTGTTCAAATCCATCAGGTGCTCCTTGGAAACCTGATGGGGCAGTTCTACTCTGTCCTATAGAGTCGCTATGAATCAGAATCAATTCAACAGCAATGGCTTTGATTTTTCAGTTTTTTTCAACCTAACCTAGGAGCCCTGGTGGTGCAGTGGTTAAGAGCCCGCTCACTAACTGAAAGGTTGGCAATTTGAACCCACTAGCAGCTCGGGAGAAAGATGTAGCAGTCCAGTTCCGTAACGATTACAGCCTTGGAAACCCTGTGGAGCAGTTCTACTCTGTTCTATAGGATTGCTATGAGTTGAAATTAACCTGATGGCAATTTGCTTTTTTTTTTTTTTTGGTTTGGGTAACCTAACCTAAGGTACAATATTGTTCCAATATACGTTTGTTGCATTAATTAATGATTAACCATTATTAAAACTATAAACTTCCATGCTATTATTTTTTGTGCAATTAAATAGACATGTGCGAGGTATTTTTTTCACTGTTGTTTTAAAATATATAAGTAATATATGAATGCAATCTAATTGTAAAAGATTAAAACAAAACAAATAGAATATGAAAATCTTTCAGTTTCATGCCCTGCCCTCCTCAGTGGTAAAAGTATTACTATTTTGTGTGTATATGTCCAGCCATTTTTCTTTGCATTTCCACAGAGTTCAACATTTTTCTATATGAACATGAATGCATTCTGTTCTCTCTTTTATAAAAATATGTCTGGAGAGCTTTTTTTTATTGCTTCTAAATTTTCACTATTATAATCATGGCTGCAGTGAGTATCCTTGAACAGTCTTTTCTTCTGCATGTGAATGTTATTTATAGGATTTGTTACTATGAATGGGATATTTGGAACAAAAGGTATGAACATTTTGATAAATATTACAGAATGTATTCCAAAAGGTTTTACCAGGTTAACTCTCCACTACCCATGCATGAGACAGTCCAAGTCCCTCAAACCTTAATATTATTGTAGTGAATATAGTAAATCTTTTAAATTTTTGGTAGTCTAGTAGCAAAAATATTTTTTGAAGTTGTTACAGTAAGGGTTAAATGAGGTCATGTATCCTTCCATATGTATCTGCCATTTTTTTTGTTTCTTCTGTGAAATGTCTCCTAATTTATTTAAAAAAAAAAAAAAAGATAAAACAATAGGAAATTGACATGGGTTTTTTTTTTTTTTTTTTCCTACTATATTTTCCTTATTTTGGGTGTTTTTGGATATTAACCCTTTTTGTAGCATACATTTTACAATATTTTTTTTTCTCAATCCTATGTCAATTCTTTTTTTTTTAAACTTTGTGGTACATTTCACCATTCAAAGGCTTTTGATTTCTATGTAATCAAAAATGTCAAATCATTCTCTTCATGGCTTTCCCGTTCTGCCTTACACAAAAGGCCTTCCCTTTCTAAAAATTTAGAAAATATTCCATTTTTTTCTTTAATTGCTAGTTATGTAGGGAATGAAATAGGGATCCAATTTTCTTTAACATTAATAAACTCATAACCAATTATTTTCATTCTGTTTATTTTTTAAAAATTTGTCTTTATTCACTGATATTATATAATATCTTCATCTTAATACAAATGTTTATATTTATAGGGAGTTGTTTTAATCCTGTTCTGTTGGTCTATTTGTTTTTTTCTGCTCCAGTACTATTTTGTTCCATTTAGTAGAGGCTTATAGTATGACAACATTTCCTCTTATTCTTCAAAAAAATCTTATACATTTCCTCTTCAATACCAGTCTTAGAATCAATTTGGTAAATTATTAAAAATTCATGTTTTGATTATGACTTGGTATGCATTGAACTTATGAATTAATTTGTAGAGAACTAACTTTAAAAAAATTTGAGCCTTGTAATTTTATATACATGAGTTCTGATAATTTCAGAACCTTATAAATTGGGGATAGATTAGGGAAACTATAACTTTAAAGCCACTGAAAATATAATGGCTCATGAAGAAGCAAATTATGAGAACATCCAAAACCTACCTTCTCACATTTATTTTGTTCGGAGTCCTAGTTTCAGGAATGGTAACAGCATTTTTAAAATAACCTTAAAATTTTGGCAAACTAAGTGGTAATAATCTGACTGAATCTGTAATAAGTCTCCTTACTGGACTCCTTCCAACATGGTTTTTATTAGAAGTTCTGTTGTGTCTTCTGAATGGAGCCCCAGTTCCTTGTTTAAGGTTTGTCTTGCAAAACATTTGTTGATCATTTCTTCACTTGTTGCCAAAAATAGCAACACGATGTGCTTGAAAAAGCAACTGAACTTTGAATGGGGTAGAGGGACAGCTGCTTTTCCTAGTCTGATAGCTGGTTGTTTAAATGGGTAGAATGCTGCCCTTTCAGAAATGAAATTGAGAAGGAATGACTTAGAAACTTTTTGTACAAAATACCTTGGCAGCCAGGACTCTGTCCTGGTTTCCCCACTCTGTAATGGTTAAGACAACAGGATTGCTTTGCCTTAACTGAACGCGGCTATGCAAAAGCTGATTAAGGATCACTGGAGCCCTCAGATACTGCTCAGTGCTTTGCAAATGCCAATGTTATGGAGGACATTTAGTTGTGGAATTCTTTCTCCAATCCCTACCCTTTTCTTTTTTAAAGTACGATCTCAGCCTAAACATTTTTCTTTCTTAGTTGTGTTTTCTTATGGAATAGTAAGAGTTATTAATAATAATGGAACATTGATTCAAATGTATTGTTTATTATACTCACTGGGCAGGAAGAGAAGGATAATTCTTTAGCTCTTTGAATTAGACTCATATGGGAGAAGTATCCCTATATGCGTTTGCTCTTAGTTATCTTCTGTTAAGCCACCAAAATGTGTGTGCAAAATAATTAAAATTAAATATTTATGAAATCCTGAAAGTGATAAAATTGTTTATTGCAAAATAAGATTTATTGTTGGCTATGTGCTTCCAGTCTTCTGCCATTGACCAAGAGCTATTAAAATTAATTCGTATGGTTGTTATCTTCTCAGCCCTGTAAGCAGTGCAGGTTCTGTGCCATCAGCAGTGTTTTATAGCGAGCATATCCAGGACCTTTGTGGTCACCCTTGAAAGCTCACAATGTCTCTCATATCTTGGAGGCTAGGGATTCCAATGATCCATTTTTCATAAACGGTAAATATTCATCTTTTTCTTTTTTATTGTACTTTAGATGAAGGTTTACAGAATATACTAGTTTCTCATTAAACAGTTAGTACACATATTGTTTTTAATGACATTGGTTAACAGCCCCACGACATGTCAACACTCTCCCTGCTCGACCTTGAGCTCCCTTTTACCAGCTTTCCTGTTCCCTCCTGACTTCTAGTCCTTGGCCCTGGGCTGGTGTGCCCCTTTAGTCCTGCTTTGTTTCATAGGCCTGCCTAATCTTTGGCTGAAGGGTGAACCTCAGGAGTGACTTCATTACTGAGCTAAAAGAGTGTCTGGGGCCCATACACTTGAGATTTCCCCAGTCTCTGTCAGACCAGTAAGTCTCGTCTTTTTTTTTGAGTTAGAATTTTGTTCTACATTTTCCTTTAGCTCTGTCTGAGACCCTCTATTATCATCCCTGTCAGAGCACTCAGTGGTGGTAGCCAGACACCATCTAGATGTACTGGACTCAGTCTGGTAGAAGCTGTGGTAGATGTGGTCCATTAGTCCTTTGGACTAATTTTTCCCTTGTATCTTTAGTTTTCTTCCTTCTCCCTTGCTCCCAAAGGGGTGAGACCAGTGGAGTATCTTAGATGGCTGCTCACAAGCTTTTAAGACCCCAGATGCTACTTACCAAAGTAGAAGGTAGAACATTTTCTTTATAAACTATGTTATGCCAGTTGAGCTAGATATTCCTTGAGACCATGGTCCCCAAAGCCCTCAGCCCAGCAATTCGAGCCCTCAGCCCAGCAATTTGGTCCCCCAGGGACTTTGTGCCTATGAGGCTTCCATGACCTTGCCTTGTACAAGTTGTGCTGGCTTCCCCAGTATTGTGTACTGTCTTAACCTTCACCAGCGTTACCACTTATCTATTGTCTATGTAGTGTTTTTCCATCCCCACCCCTCCCCTCCCTCGTAACCATCAAAGATTGTTTCTTTTTGTGTGTAAACCTTTTCCTGAGTTTTTACAGTAGTGTCCCGAGTTTTTACAGTAGTGGTCTCATACAATATTTTTTTTTTTTTGCGATTGACTTATTTCTCTTAGCATAATGCCCTCCAGAGTCATTCATGTTATGAGATGCTTCACAGATTCGTTATTCTTCTTTATCATTGTGTAATACTCCATTTTGTGTATGTACCATAGTTTGTTTATCCATTCATCAGTTGATGGACATCTAGGCTGCTTCCATCTTTTTGCTATTGTGAACAATGGTGCAGTGAACGTGGGTATACATATGTCTATTCATGTGACAGCTCTTATTTCTCTAGGATGTATTCCTGGGTGTGGGATTGCTGCATCATATGGTATTTCTATTTCTAGCTTTCTGAGGAAGTGCTGTATTGTTTTCCAAAATGGTTATGTCATTTTGCATTCCCACAAGCAGTGCATAAGAGTTCCAATCTCCCCACAGCCTCTCCAACATTTGTTATTTCCAGTTTTTTGATTCGTGCCAGTAACGCCAGAGTGAGATGGTATCTCATTGTGGTTTTAATTTGCATTTGCCTTAATGCCTAGTGATCTCGAACATTTTCTCATGTGTCTAATGGCCACTTGAATGTCTTCTTTGGTGAAGTGTCTGTTCATTTCCTTTGCCCGTTTTTTAATTGGATAATGCTCATCTTTAGATACAAAAAAGAGTCACCTTGAAGCCCTTTCATTTTATACCTTTTTACATACAATTGCTTAAAAATCCATACCTAAAAGGCCTTTAAATTAGTTACAATATTTGGGCACAGATAAATTAAAAATAGTCTGAGAAGCACTTTCAGGACATTTTACTGTAAAGAGCTGGGAGTCTTTAACTTTCTTTCCATGATAACCCAATAAAAACCTAGAACATATTCTTAAATTTTCAAGATATACTGCTGCTGCAGGCATGAGCTGGCTTGCTGTAGGTTAGAGAGTGAGTTAATAAGTTCCTTTGAGCTACATTTAGAAATCTATTGAGGGTGGAATCATAGGTATTGTCCTTGGGATGAGGATTTAGGGGGAGCAGTGTTTAAGAGCTTGGCTGCTATCATGGATTGAATTTTGTCCCCAAAAAATATGTGTGTCGATTTGGCAAGGCCATGATTCCCAGTATTGTGTTATTGTCCACCATTTTGTCATCTGATGTGATTTTCCTACTTGGAAACCCTATGGGCCAGTTCTATTCTGTCCTACAGGGTCGCTCTGACTCAAAATCAAGTCATTGGCAACAAGTTTTTGGTTTAGTGGTATGGTGGGAGCCCTGGTGGTACAGTGGTTAAAGCAGTGGGCTGCTAACTTAAAGATCAATGGTTTGAATCTACCGACAGCTCCATGGGAGAAAGATGTGGGAGTCTGCTTCCGTAACGATTTACAGTTTTGGAAATCCTATGAGGCAGTTCTACTATGTCCTATAGGGTTACTATGAGTCAGAATCAACTCGGAGGCAATAGGTTTGGTTTTGGATACCCTGGTGGCACAGTGGATAAGCACTCAGCAGCTAAACAAAAGGTCAACAGTTCAAATCCACCAGCTGCTCCATGGAAACCCTATGGGGCAGTTCTATACTGTTTTATATGGTCACTATGAATTGCTGAAAGTAAAGAGGACTTAGAGCACTTACTGATGAAAACAAAGACTATAGCCTTCAGTATGGATTACACCTCAACTTAAAGAAAACAAAAATCCTTAAAACTAGACCAATAAGCCACATCATGATAAATGAAGAAAAGGTTGACTTTGTAAAGGATTTCATTTTACTTAGTTAGATCCACAATCAATACCCATAGAAGTATCAGTCAAGAAATCAAAAGATGCATTGCATTGGGCAAATCTGCTACAAAAGACATCTTTAATGTGTTAAAAAGCAAAGATATTACCTTGAAGACTAAGGTGCACCTGACCCAAGCTCTGATGTTTTCAGTTGCCTCATATGCATACGGAAGCTGGACAATGAATGAGGAAGACTGAAGAAGAATTGACACCTTTGAATTGTGGTGTTGGTAAAGAATACTGAATATACCATGGAATGCCAAAAGAATGAACAAATCTGCCTCGGAAGAAGTACAGCCAGAATGCTCCTTAGAAACAAGGATGGTGAGACTTCGTCTCACATATTTGGGATGTGTTATCAGAAGGGATCAGTCCCTTGAGAAAGACATCATGCTTGGTAAAGTCAAAAAAAAGAGGAAGACCCTCAATGAAATGGATTGACATTGTGGCTGCAACAATGGGCTGAAGCATAACAGCAATTGTGAGGATGGTGCAGGACTGGGTAGTGCTTTGTTCTGTTGTACATAGGGTCACTACAAGTCGAAACCAACTCAACGGCATCTAACAAAAACAACACGAAATAGAAACGATTCAACGGCAACGAGTTTGTTTGTTGTTGTTACCATACCAAGTAGTTCAGAAAAGTGCAAATCTCCCAAGGCATTAAGGGCAGGCCTATGGCTCTTGAGGATGGCAAACTTTCTTCAAGGCTTCTAAATTGCACTGCATTAAATCAAAAGCAAATTTGTAACTTTCAGTGCCAAATTTGTGTTTTAGCTCTGGAGGCAAAAAAGTTTTAATATTAATGTCTAATGTCCAAGGCTGCTGAGTAAAAAATAGAAGTATTTTGACATTGTTCTGTAGCTTTGATCCACTTTCATTGCAAACAGCCTGCACCCTTGAGTTATAAAAATGTGGCTGATATTTGTTGATTACAGGAGCCATTTTATTTGGTTAGTTATTTTAGAATACATATTTTAAGTTTCCAAATGTAAGTACAAATCTGTTTGAATAAGTATATGTTTTTATGTTCTTCAGCATCTCACACACTAAAAATTGTTTTATGAGTCACATTGTAGTTAGTACTGTGGTTATATTTAACACAAATTGGGATTCTTTTGATTCTCTAGTTGTTTTAAAACTGAAGCCTAAGATTTAATAGGAGTTTGCTCTAGACTCTCTTTACTGGTACCATACCAGTTACCCTCAAGTCGATTGCAACTCATGGTGGCTCCATGTGTGTCAGAGTACAACTGTGCTTCATAGGGTTTTCATGGCTGATTTCTCAGAAATAGATCTCCAGGCCTTTGTTCTGAGCCACCTCTCTGGGTAAACTCAAACCACCAGCCTCTATGTTGGCAGCCAAGTCCACTCATGGACTCCAGACTCTGTAATTCCCTCGAAATTTGAAGTGCTTGTTGTTGTTAGGTGCCATTGAATCTGTTCCAACTCACAGAGACTCTGTGTACACCAAAAGGAGGACACTGCCTGGTTCTGCGGCATCCTCACAATCATTGCTATGTTTGAGCCCATTGTTGCAGCCACTGTGTCAGTCCATCTCGTCCAAGGGCCTTCCTCTTTTTGGCTGACCTTCTACCTTACCAAACATGATATCTTTCTCCAGCGAATGGTTCTTCCTGATAACATGTCCAAAGTACATGAGATGAAGTCTCACCATCCTCGCTTTCAAGGAGCACTCTGGCTGTACTTGTTCATTCTTTTGGCAGTCCATGATATATTCAATATTCTTTGCCAACACCATAATACAAATGCATCAATTATTCTTTGGTCTTCCTTATTCATTGTCCATTTTTCCCATACACATGAGGTGATTGAAAATACCATGGCTGGGGTAAGGCGTACCTCAGTCCTCAAAGTGACATCTTTGCTTTTTAACACTTTACAGAGGCCTTTTGCAGCAGATTTGTCCAATGCAATGCGTCTTTTGATTTCTTGACTGCTGCAGGCATTGACTGTGGATCCAAGTAAAATGAAATCCTTGACAACTTCAACGTTTTCTCCGTTTATCGTGATGTTTCTTATTGGTCTGGTTGTGAGGATTTTTCTTTCCTTTTTCTTGAGGTATAATCCATACTGAAGGCTGTAGTCTTTGATCTCCTTCAGTAAGTACCTTCAAGTCTTCTTCACTTGCAGCAAGCAGGGTTGTGTCATCTGCATATCACAGGTTGTTAATGAATCTTCCAACAATCCTGACGCCACATTCAAGTACTTACCTGTTCACAAATAATTTAAAAATTATATAGACCGCTCCCTCCAAACATATTCCTGGGACTACCTGAGAATCTGCATTTTAGTAAGTACCTCACATGATTTTGATCTTTAGAACAATTTAAGAATCACTGCTTTTGAGGCCCAGAGGGTATTTATGACAGCAGGTTAGCGGAAAGGTGCTCCTTTGAAGCTGAGAGGCCTTAAATAGGCATCCTTAACAGCAATAAATCTGGCCTCCTTTGGGTTCTAGAGTCATGAGCTGGTCATTTAACAATCAGGATATCAGGAAATCAGGTATAAGTATTGGAAAACATTTTTATTCATATTGTTTAATACGTTATTATTTCAGATATTCCATTTGATAGCTACAAACAAAGCTTATAATTTGGGTGTCTCAGAAATTTCTTTAGCCTTAAAGATGCTGGACGTTCTCAAATTAGGAGACGCCCTTCTGTGTAAATGGCACATATCCATCATGCATATATTTCTAAGGTGTTCACTAGCTTGCCCAGATGAAAGACATGCAGCATTTTCTTGCAGGCTAACCTGGCTTCAAAGCCTGGAATAATCTACAGATCTCTTCATAATGTAAGTAGGCAGTGCCACTCAAACCACATGGGGTGTTAACTGGGAGAAAAGGGCATCTTTAGGCTTTTTTTGGTCATTCTGTGAGGTACTTTGAGGGCATAAGGAACTTTGAAAGATAGAGGAAAGTAAAAACAAAAACATAAGTAAATAGATCCTTTCAGCAAGGAATAATTGATAAGAACCCAATATTGAGAGGAGTTAATTTGATCATTCTAGATCCTACAGTTTTGACACAATTTGTCAGTCTCCTCAGGATCTGGTCAAAGGTCTGTGAAGAACTGATCGAACTCATTTCTGATCTGTTGTAACTGCATGCTGATGGCAAATCTTGGTTGCTTTTCATATCCACCCAGAGGCATAGCCACTCAGTTCTGTTTGTTTCCTTAGGTTTCCTGGAGATTCAGTGAGATCCTAAATGCTGTCTAAGCCACATATCATAACCTTCTCCTTACTGCTTTTATTCAGTGTGGATTCACAACATATTTTAAAATTATTTAAACCTTTTTCATAACACTTCCTTGAAATGAATGTGAAGTAACGCTCTCTTCCAGATTAGCCCCAGAAGATTACAAGTGTATGGGGATCAGAGCAGAAATTAGCCCACTACAAAAAAAAAAAAAAAAAAAATTTTTTTTTTTATAATCTGTGCTTAGCACTCTGAGCCTCCTCTGTGGAAAAGTCAAGTCCCCCTGAGCTCTTTTGTTCTCTATCTTTTTATTGCATCTTTATTTGAAAGCGATGTGAGATTTTAGATGTCATTATCCTTTAGTTTGTGTATGCCAGAGCCCTATCAATGGTCAACAGATGTTTGGTAGGTTAGAGAATAAATACAACTGATAATTTGCTTGCATAGAAGTATCCAAGAAGTCTTGTATTTGCCAGCCACAGTACTCTATATTGAAAAACAATATTGTCCTTATATTCCCCTAGTATGTATTCAGCCAAAATAGAGCCTACCTGTTGGGAAAACCTGATCTCTTTGCTTAAATCTGTTGCCACTACCTCCTGGGAGAGTCTCAGCTTCTGTTTAGCTCCTGGCATTCACCTGTCTGTGATTGTGTGTACATACTCGAATAAGACTGGTCATTGTCCCAGGAATGATGGTCAAAATAATTGGGTACAATTTGCTTGGAATTGTACAGGTAGTCTGTGATTATAGATTCTCAGATCTATTTTTGTCTGTTTCTTCATTTCATTTTTAATGTTTAAAAATACTGTATGTCAATCCTTATTACATTCTAGAAATTCAGTGCTGTCTTTCTCTCCTTTGTCATACACTTGTAACATTTACCACATTCTGCTTAATCCAAACTAGCTTCTTAATTGGTAAGAGCCTTGGCTGTAAAGACAGGAAGAATTGGAATTCTCACTCCATGAATTACTAACAGTTTGTTTTAGGGTTTGTAAGAATCAAGATAAGTCTCACACATTTTGGGCTAGCACTTCACCCTTGGCTGCCGTCGAGTCTGACTCATAGAGACCCTATGGGACAGAATAGAACTGCCCCAAATGGTTTCTGAGGAACGCCTGGTGGATTCCAACTGCCGACCTCCTGGTTAGCAGCCATAGCTCTTAACCACTATGCAACCAGCGTTTCCTCACCCTTAGTAGACATCGATATTTTTTTTCCTTTTCTTTTCCTTTTCCTGCTTGCACAGCCTACACTTATAGCCACTCCACAATAACTAGACGTCATATTTCTTTCCTGCACATCATCTTGATATTTACCGTTTTCATTGATTTCTTCTCACATAGGCCTCTCTCTTGGCCAGTTCCCAACCATACTTAAGCACGCATCCTAGTATCAGCTCTAAGAGAAAGAGAAACATGGCTAAAGCAGAGCTGGTTCTTGCTTCTGCCAAGAGAACGGAAACTACTTGATTTTTGATTGCTGTGAAGAGTCTCATATACACAGCCAAAGTGGGACCCTCCAGTCTCCCAGTGAAGGAAATCAGATTTTTGAGTTAGATCCAGTTTGTGGAAAAATTAAACTGAATTATTTTGGCATTTGACCTGTTCATTTAAAATGCCTCGTTTTCAAAAATTTCTATGTCTCATCCGGCTTACACAAAGCCTCCTTTCATTTTTATTGTGATAAAATTAAATTATAAGGAAATATTTAAAGTAAGGAGTATATGAATGTAAACATTCATATAGGATTTAGGCTGAAGTAATTACTCATTGCTTTAAGTTGTCTTGTAATGATATTTCTCCACGTCAGAGCAGACATACATTCACAGGGGCCCTTCAGATATTCATCTTTCTTAATACACATGCTGATGAATCAGTGATAAAATAAAGAGCTGCTCATATTTTTCCCTTAGAACTCATGAAATCTATTTTTGGCCCTTAGTGTTATTTACCTAAGGTAGCAGTACTACCTTGATAAAGAAACTAGAAGAAAGATAATGGAAAATAAGTATTTTACATTATACTTTGCTTTCAATGCAAATATAGCAGATTCTATTTTTAAGTCCGAAGTGGTGATATTTTGGGGAGAGAGGAAAGGAAAGAAAATGTTCTTCAAAGATTTTTTGCGATGAAGGTGAGTGATTAATTCAAAATAACACAACCTTTTGCTTATGTGGCAAATCTTTAAGCCTTAGGGGATGATTTGAAATACATGATGTTCTCTGTTAATTGCATCCAATTTGAACTATTCTGTGTGGAATACTTGAAATGCCCTTAGATAGAATGGAGTATCAGTGAAGAGGCTTTCACTATTTTGGATGTAAGAAAACATCAGATAGGAAAACCTGACTCACTGCAACTGTGTCAAAGCCTTTCTGATGTTGTTTAAAGATATGAGTACAGGCCAACTCAGAAGTTAAGAAGTAGTGCTGGGTCCTGCGAAATCAGACCGCATTTAATTCACAGGTTGGATACTTCCTTCCTAGCCTGAGAATGACTTGGAGTGCAGTTGACTTACGCCTCTAAAGGAAGAGAGGCAGAGAATTTTGGTTACTCAGCAGCTTTACCCAATTAGGCTTGAGGATTACAGAAGTTCAATATCAAATTTCCAAGTCACCAGGTGGTAGTGCTAACCAAAAGGAGAAAAATAGGTTGCAATAAGGAAGAAAATATTGTAGGTGTCTAGGTCTGACAAATACAAGTGAGGCTAATAGGCCCTGAAGAGAATAATGATTATCAGAGAGTTTTATGTGGATGCTAACCTAAAAAAAAAAAAAACCTAAACACAGTCTAAATTAGTGAAAAGTTCCTTGGAATGCTGCCAGAAATGCCAAAATAGAAAGAACTCCAGGAGAAAATTAGTTCGCTTTGCATTCCCAGTGTGCAGATACATTGGATGTTAATTGTGTAAGCTGAGGGCAGATCACGAATTTTATCCATGTCATGTCGAAGGAAATATTACTTCTCCTTTTTCAACCAACAGTGAGACTGCCATTATTATACTAATATGGTTACTAAGGTGGATCTGACCCAAGCCGTGGCATTTTCAATTGCCTCATATGTATGCGAAAGCTGGGCAATGGAAAAGGAAGACGGAAGAATTAACACCTTTGAATTATGGTGTTGGCAAAGAATATTGAATATACCAAAAGAATGAACAAATCTATCTTGGAAGAAGTACAGTCAGAATGCTTCTTAGAAGGAAGGATGGCAAGACTTCATCTCACATACTTTGAGCATGTTATTAGAAGGGATCAGTCCCTGGAGAAGGACATCATGCCTGGTAAAGTGGAGGGTCAGCGAAAAAGAGGAAGACCCTCAACGAGATGGATTGACATGCTGGCACAGTGGGCTCAAATATAGCAATGATTGTGAGGACGGCACAGGACCCAGCAGTGTTTTATTCTGTTGTACATAGAGTCAATGTGTGTCAGAACCGACTGAACAGAACCTAATGACAACAACAAAAGTCACTACGGAGAGTAGTTTGACCTCTGGCCTCCTAGCTTGCTATGATTTTTAATTTCTATTTTTGTAGAATTTTTTAGGATTCTGTTTCCATTTTAAAAATGTTACTGCCTTCTGTTGAATTTTGACATTGATAAATTATCAGCTATTTCTTAGAAGTATGAATAATTGAGAAATCCATATGAAAAATGTGAGTTTCATTAGACCCCAAAACAATATATAGAGATTTTTATTAATTTATATATGCAAAGTAAACATTAATGAGTTGGTTGATAGATACATGAAAAAGTAGGTGGATAACAAACAGACCCATAATACTTATTTTATGCTTTGATGAAAACACTATATTTAGCCTTAGAAAGGTTATGTTCTCATACTGAGTGTCATATGAGAAAAAATAATACAGACTTTTAAAATTAGAGAATTATAGCTGATGTTTAGTTAAAGCAAATAAATTCAAGTAATTTTCCTAATGGAAGAAAAATGTTACTGAAAGATGAATATTTAAAGCACATGAATTCTATACTAAATAATTATCACATGTAACAATATAAAGTTATAAGTGTCTGAAGCAGAAATGTTCAGATATTTACTGACGTCAAAACCAAAACCAAACCCGTTGTCGTCGAGTTGATTCCAACTCAAAGCGACCTTATAAGACAGAGTATAACTGCCTCATAGAATTTCCAGGGAGCGCCTGGCGGATTCAAACTGGTGACCCTTTGGTTAGCAGCCATAGCACTTAACCACTATGCCACCAAGGTTTAAGTTAACATCAAAGATATGCCAAATTAAAGGTAAACTAAAAACGTGTTCTTTGTTAGTCTATATTTAATTATAAAAATGCACAGAAGCTAATGGAAAAACATTTTAATAGTCATTTAATTGGTCTGTATGCACTCTTACGCAATACCTATTTTTCATTGCACATGTTGGTTGTTGTTAGGTGCCCTCGAGTCTGTTCCAACTTATAGTGACCCAGTATACAACAGAAAGAAACACTGCCTGGTCCTGAGCAATCCTAACAATCCTTGCCCATTATTGCAGCTACTTTGTCAATCCATCTTGTTGAGAGTCTTCCTCTTTTTTGCTGACCCTCTACTTTATCAAGCGTAATGTCCTTCTCCAGGGACTGATCCCTCCTGGTACTGTGTCCGAAGTATGTGAGATGAAGTCTTGCCATCCTTGCATCTAAAGAGTGTTCTGGTTGTACTTTTTCCAAGACAGATTTTGTTCATTCTTTTGGCAGTTCATGGTATATTCAATATTCGGCGTGAATGTCACAATTCAACATCATCAATTCTTTCTTCCTTATTCACTGTCCAGCCTTCACGTGAATATGAGGCGATTGAAAACACTCAGGCACACCTCAATCTTCAAGGTGACATCTTTGCTTTTCAACACTTTAAAGAGGTATTTTGCAGCAGATTTGCCAAATGCAGTTTGTCTTTTGGTTTCTTGAGTGCTGCTTCCATGGGTATTGATTGTGGATCCAGGTAAAATGAAACCCTTGACAACTTCAAACTTTTCTCTGTTTATCATGATGTTGCTTACCGGTCCAGTTGTGAGGATTTTTGTTTTTTGTTGAGATGTAATCCATACTGAAGGCTGTGGTCTTTGAACTTCATCAGTAAGTGCCTCAAGCCCTCTTCACTTTCAGAAAGCAAAATTGTGTCATCTGGTTAACATAGGTTGTTAATGAGTCTTCCTCCAGTCCTGATGCATCACCCTTTCTTCTTCTTATAGTACAGTTTCTCAGATTTTTTGCTCAGCATACAGATTGAATAAGTATGGTGAAAGGATACAACCTTGACAAACATCTTTCCTGACTTTAAACCACATAGTATATCCTTGTTCTGCCTCTTGATCTATATACAACTTCCTCATGAACACAATTAAGTGTTCTGGGATTCCTACTCTTCGCAATGTTATCCATAATTTGTTATGATTCACACAGTCAAATGCCTTCGCATAGTCAAGAAAACACAGGTAAACATCTTTCTGGTATTCTTTGCTGACATCAGCGATGATATCCCTGGTACCATGTCCTCTTCTGAGTCTGGCTTGAATTTCTGGCGGTTCCCTCTCAATATACTGCTGCAACTGCTTCTGAATGATCTTCAGCAAAATTTTTTGCCTTTCCAATAGGCATAAATATGGATCTCTTTCAGTCAGTTGGCCAGGTAGCTGTCTTCCAAATTTCTTGGCATAGGTAAGTCAGCACTTCCAGCTCTGCATCCATTTGTTGAAACATCTCAACTGGTATTTTGTCAATTTCTGGAGCCTTGTTTTTTTGCCAGTGATTTCAGGGCAGCTTTGACCTCTTTCTTCAGTATCATCATTTCCTGATCATATGCAACCTCCTGAAATGGTTGAACATTGACCAATTCTTTTTGGTATAGTGACTCTGTGTATTCCTCCCACCTTCTTTTGATGCTTTCTGTGTTGCTTAATATTTTCCCTGTAGAATCCTTCAATATTGCAGCTAGAGGCTTGAATTTTTTCTTCACTTCTTTCAGCTTGAGAAATGCCAAGCTTGTTCTTCTCTTTGGTTTTCTAACTCCAGATCTTTGCACATGTCACTATAAAACTTTAATTTGTCTTTGAAATCTTCTGTTTAGCTCTTTTACTTCATCATTTTTTCCTTTTGTTTTAGCTACTCGACATTCAAGAGTAAGTTTCAGAGTCTCTTCAGACATCTATTTTGGGTTTTTCTTTCTTTCCTGTCTTTTTAATGACATTTTATTTTCTTCACCTATGATGTCCTTGATGTCATTCCACAACTTGTCTGGTCTTTGATCATTAGTGTTCAACGTGTCAAATCTGTTCTTAAAATGGTCTCTAAGTTCAGGTGGCATATACTCAAGGTCTCTCATGGACCTGTTCTAATATTCTTTAGCTTCAACTTGAACTTGTGTATGAACAATTGATATTCTGTTCCACAGTCAGCCCGTGGCCTTGTGCTGACTGTTGATATTGAGCCTTCCCATTGTTTATTTACACAGATGTAGTCGATTTGATTCCTGTGTATTTCATCTGACAAGGTCCCCGTGTACAGCCACTGTTTATTTTGGTAAAAAAAGGTATTTGCAACAAAGAAGTTGTTGATTTCACAAAATTCTATCAGGCATCGTTTCTATCGCCAAGGCCATATTTTCTAACTACCGATGCTTCTTCTTTGATTCCAACTTTCACATTCCAATCACCAGTAATTATCAATGCATCCTGTTTGCATGTTTGATCAATTTCAAACTGCAGAAGTTGGTAAAAATTTTTAATTTCTTCACCTTTCGCTTTAGTGATTGGTGCATAAATTTGAACAATAGTCGTGTTAACTGGTCTTTCTTATAGGCGTATGGATATTATCCTATCACTCACAGCTTTATACTTCAGGATAGATCTTGAAATGTTCTTTTTGATGATGAATGTAATACCATTCCTCTTCAAGTTGTCATTACCAGCATAGTAGACCACAGGAGTGTCTGATACAAAATGGCCAATACCAGTCCATTTTAGCTCACTAATGCCTAGGATTTTGATGTTTATGTATTCCATTTCATTTTTGATGATTTCTGGTTTTCCGAGATTCATACTTCATACATTCCACTTTCCTATTATTTATGGATGTTTGTAACTGTTTCTTCTCATCTTGGGTCGTGCCACATCAGCAAATGAAGCTCCCAAAAGCTTGACTCCACCTATATCATTAAGGTCGACTCTACTTTGAGGAGGCAGTTGTATTTTGAGTGCCTTCTGACATGAGGGGCTCATCTTCCAGCACTGTGTATGGTTTTCACTGGCTAATTCTTCTCAGAAGTAGACCCCTGATTCCTTCCTCTTAGTCTGCCTCAGTCTGGAAGTTCAGCTGTAGCCTGTCAGCCATGGGTGACCCTGCAGATATTTAAATACCTGTGGCATAGGTTTTAGCATCACAGTAACATGCATGCCCCACAGTATGACAAACTGACAAGTGTGTTGGGGTACATTACACATAAGTTAATCATTTTCTAAAGTGTATATAGGCACATGACATTGACATGAACTGTGTATTCTTCTTGTCTTCTATAGATAAGTTATATGAGAGCTTCTTTCACAAACATGCAAAATGAAAATAATGAGAAACTCTTACAATACTTTGAGTGGGCTGACCTTTTTTTATTTTAATTTATGATGCTTGTTAGTAAATAATTTACAAATGGCAAGTTCTGTGATACAAAGTTAGTTGACAATATCTTGCAATTATATAATAGCTCAACTTTGTACCTTTGAAAATACATGGGGTTTGAATATATGTAGAAAAGGATGGAAATGATGATCCAAAATGTCCTATTAACAATGTGACATTGCATTTGTTCACCAAATACTTAATAAACATCTACTCTGTGCCAGAAACTATTACAGGCACTAGGATTAACAGCAGGGAATAACAGAGCAAAAATCCCTGCCCTCATACAGTTTACATATCTGCTCCCTCTCCTTTAATTTTTAGTTTTAGAAAATTAGTCATAAAGATCATTGGCTCTAGAATTAAATGGAATATTAGTTCCCAGCTCCAGCAAAATGTGACCTTGAGAAAGTTATTAACTTCTCTAATCCTTAATTCCCTTGTCTATAAATTGTTGATAATATAATATCTATGTCATAATTTTGATTTGAGCATTAGACAGTGTATGTAATTAAAAATTTCTGTATATACCTATCCTCTCCAAGTGATCATTTTTTTTTTTGCTAATGTAAAACATTCACTGCTACACTGAAATCCAACTCATGACATTCTAGAGATATATAATATTGAGCTTAGACTTCGGGGCTACCTAAGTATCTAATTCAGAATATGCCCTTATACCTTAGTTTTATCTCAGTGTAAAATAAATTATTCAGGACTGATTTTTTTTTTTTTTTTTTTGGAAATGTATATCCGAGTTTTGTCATATGAGTTAGTTTTTTTTTATTATTAATAATATTTTATTGTCTTTTTGGTGAAAGTTTGCATAGTAAGTTAGACTCCCCTTTGACAATTTCCATACAAATTGATCAATGACAATTACATTTTTTACATTGTGCTAACAGCCTCATCAGTTGTGTTCTGCTTGTTTTATTTCCAGTACCGCAGTTTCCCTGTCCCCTTATCTTCTCATCTTTGCTTTGGATTAAACGTTGACCTTCACTCATACAGATTTTTTTTTTTTTTAGTAGAAGACTGTATGAGTCCATTTTGATGAACTTGTTAGCTTTCAGTTTTAGTCTTAATTCATAGTATCATATATTTGATCTTAGCTTTTTTGTATAAGAAATGTCATTGTAGCTAGATTCATGTTTCTAACATTTATGTAATTTTAATTATGAAGGTTGCATACCCATATTAAATTTAGTAGTTTGGATAATTAAGTAGTTATTGGAGGTACAAACATCTATGAATAAATATGACTCCATGATATTAGAAGCAAAGAACCTCTTAAAAATAACATTCATATACAAAATAAGTTTTTGCACCAAATGATCTCTATTAGAAATATATGTAGTTCATTCATTAAGTAAATAGTTATGAGTTATCTATTGCAACAGTATATTATGCTAACACAAACTTTAATAGAAGATCCTCAAATGACTTCAAATTTAGAGAAAGATTATAATCCCACAATTATGTAATGTGAGGTATTAATCTAATATAATATGTTGGTCCAATGTAGCTAATATCTATCTGATATAAATGTCAGATAGCTTAAGAATGATTATAAGGAACGTTTAAAAAGAGGGAGAAGTCACTTCGTGATGGTATACTGACAGTGCCCTAATGCTTCATGGAAGAGGAGTAATTGGAAATTTAGGAGTAATTGAAAAACATTTGGAAGAAGGAAACAAGTAACATCACCAAATAATATAACAACCTCTGCATCCAGCATTATCTGGTAATTGGACTCAAGCACTTTAGCAGTGCCTGGTATTTTGGGACAATCTTCAAAGAGACCCATCCCAAATAAAGTGACTGCAGCCAGTGCATGTGGAAGAGGGAGGCACATGTGAAGAAATCAGCATGAAAAAGATAAATTGAGAGTATCTGTTAAAATTTAATTAAAAAAAAAAAAATCCCTGCCATTATGAAAACCTGCTCCAAATTTTGGATTAAAAAGTATGCTCAGATTTCAAATCTCAGGATAGAGCATGTACAAGTGTTGGCTTTACCGAGTTAGAGTGACCTGCCAAAATAGAAAGGCCGTTTAAAAATATTTCTTTTGCCAATGAGTGTCACTTTTTATGTGGACCAGTTTGAAACCATCTTTCTCTGAATTATATCACTAATGAAAGGGCACTATAGGAAAGTAAAATAATTTGGCATTCTAGAGAACATAAAGCATCACTGGCTACACACTGCTGTATGGAAACTCACTGAGGATGTGAAATACAGATGTTTCTCTCCAGTTAGCCTCATTGAACTGGAGAACTTTTGGCATTTCTAATTGTTGGACCCATGCTTAGAATATTACAGTGCATGCATTTTCTTTTTGAACTACTGGCAATGTTCTTGGTCCTTTTATATTGTATTATTATTAAATAGTAATTTGTAGTTTAAAAAAATTAAGACTGGGTTTTATATATGAAGTTAATATACATCCATTCCAAATAGAAATCACATACGAGGTTTTCTAAAGCCACTAGTGTGCTAAAATACTTCTGCTTTATGCTATAATAGAGGCGATAAAAAGAAAGAAAAACTATTGTAAATGTCTTCTTTTTCTTAAAATATTCTTAAGACTTTATCTCAGATAATTATCTAATAGTACTTATTTGTCTGGACAAAATTAAGCATACTCATATCAACTTTTTCCTCCACAGATTGTGTAACATATCCAGCATGTGCCCCCCCCAGAAGATCAATTCATTAACACTTAGCAATTAACAATACTTTACATCGATGTATATTTAGTTATCCCCCATGCATCTGTCAGTTTGTCATATTGTAGGGGCTTGCATGTTGCTGTGATAGTGGAAGCTAAAGAAGTTAGAGGGAATACACAGAGTCACTATACCAAAAAGAATTGGTCAATGTTCAACCATTTCAAGAGGTAGCATATGATCAGGAAGCCATGCTACTGAAGGAAGAAGTCCAAGCTGCGCTGAAGTCATTGGCAAAATACAAAACCAAACCAAACCAAACCCTTTGCCGTCAAGTCAATTCCGACTCCTAGCGACCCTATGGACAGAGTAGAACTGCCGCATACGGTTTCCGAGGAGTGCCTGGTAGATTCGAACTGCTGACCTTTTGGTTAGCAGACGTAGCTCTTAATCACTATGTTACTAGGGAAAAATACAAGGCTCTAGGAATTGATGGACTATCAATTGAGATGTTTCAACAAATGGATGCAGAGCTGAAAGTGCTCACTTTTCTATGCCAAGAAATTTGGAAGAGAGATACCTGACCAACCTACTGGTAGAGATCCATATTTATGCCTATTCCCAAGAAAGGTGATCCAACTGAATATGGAAATTATTGAACAATATCTATCATTAATATTACACACAAGTAAAATTTTGCTGAAGATCATTCAAAAGCATTTGTAGCAGTATATCGACAGGGAAATCCAAAAATTCAAGCCAGTTTCAGAAGAGGACATGGAACCAGGGATATCATTGTTGATGTCAGATGGATCCTGGCTGAAAGCAGAGAACACCAGAAAGATGTTTACCTGTGTTTTATTGACTATGCAAAGGCATTTGACTTTGTGGATCATAACAAATTATGGATAACATTGTGAAGAATGGGAATTCCAGAACATTTAATTTTGCTCATGAGGAACTTTACATAGATCAAGAGGCAGTCCTTTGAACAGAATAAGGGGACACTGCGTGATTTAAAGTCAGGAAAGTAGTGTGTCAGGCTTGTATCCTTTCACCATACCTGTTCAATCTATATGCTGAGCGAATGATCCAAGAATCTGGGCTATATGAAGAAGAACGGGGCATCAGGATTGGAGGAAGACTTACTAACAACCTGTGTCATGCAGATGACACAACATTGCTTACTGAAAGTGAAAAGGACTTGAAGCACTTACTGATGAAGATCCAAGATCACAGCCTTCAGTATGGATTGCACCTCAACATAAAGAAAACAAAAATCCTCACAACTGGACCAATAAGCAACATCATGATAAATGGAGAAAAGATTAATGTTGTCAAGGATTTCATTTTACTTGAATTCACAATCAATACCCATGGCAGCAGCAGTCAAGAAATCAAAAGACAACACATTGCATTGGCAAATCTGCTGCAAAATACCTCTTTAAAGTATTGAAAAGCAATCGCCTTGTAAACTAAGGTGTACCTGACCCAAACCATGGTTTTTTCAATCGCCTCATATGCATGAGAAAGCTAGAAGATGAATAAGGAAGAACAAAAAAGAATTGATGCCTTTGAATTGTGGTGTTGGAGAAGAATATTAAATTTACCATGGTCTGCCAAAAAAATGAACAAATCTGTCTTGAAAGAAGTACGACCAGAATGCTTCTTAGAAACAAGGATGGCAAGACTACGTCTCATATACTTTGGACATGTTATCAGGAGGGACCAGTCCCCGGAGAAGAACATCATGCTTGGTAAAGTAGAGCATCAGCGAAAAAGAGGAAGACCCTCAAAGAGATGGTTACAACAGTGGGTTTAAGCATAACAACTATTGTGAAGATGGCTTAGGACCAGGCAGTGTTTCATCCTGTTGTACGTAGGGTCTCTATGACTCGAAATGGACTCCATGGCACCTAACAACAAAAACAATATATTCAGTTATAATCAGCGTTGTCTTTATACATGCTAGACTTCCATATTGCCCTAGCTTAATTACTACAACGCTTTTTATATTATAAAGGCTTGTACCTGATAAAGTATAAGGAGTAGATAGGATTGTCATCCTTTTTTTTATTTTGAATTTTTTTCTCAATAACATATTTTATTTTTGTTGTTGAGAGTACAGATAGCAGAACATACACCAGTTCAACAATTGCTACATGTACAATTCAGTGACACTGATTATATTCTTTGAGTTGTGCAATCATTCTCACCCTCCTTTTCTAAGTTGTTCTTCCCTCATTAAGATAAAGTCAGTAACCCCTAAATTTCTCATCTAATCTTTCAAGTTGCTGTTGTCAATTTGATCCCATATAAACAGATCTTAAAAGAGCACAATCCTCAAGGCAAATATTCTTTACTAGTCAAGTTAAACTATTGTTTGGTTTTAAGATGACTTTAGGGGGATATTTCGGTTAAAGATTTAAAGATTATCTGAGGGCAATAGGGATTCATTAATTCTCCATGGCTCCAGAAAGACTGGATTTCATGAGAATTTGAAATTGTTCTTCATTTTCCTGCTTTTGATTAAAATTCTTCTGTAGAATGTTTGATCAAAATGTTCAGTAATGGTAGCTGGGCACCATCCAGTTCTGCTGTTATGGCAAAGGGAGAACTTGTTCATGGAGGCAATTAGCGACATATTTCATTTTCTTCCCCTATTCCTGGCTCTTCTTCCTCTGTTGATCTCAGTGAGTACAGACCAATCGTTGTACCTTGCAAGCTTTTAAGACCACAGGCACTATACAGCAAACTAGGAGGTGGAACAGAAGCACTAAACACAATATTAGGCCATTTAACTGGGATGCCCTATGAAACCATGACACTAAACCTCCAAACCAAGGGACCAAATCCCATGACGTGTTTGATTATACATAAGCAGCTACCTTTTCTTCACTTGTCATTGTTGTAAATATATCATGAGACTTTTGCCAATTCAACTTCTTACAGGTATACAACTTATGGACAGCAATTACATTAATTGACTATGCTTATGAAGTGCTGTTTCAGTTTGTTTTTTCTTTTAAATAAATGGAATGCTATTTCTTGTGTGTTTGTCCTATAGTCTTGCTCAGCAAACTGGAAATCCAAATGAATCCTTTTGAAATTTTATCTTTTGACAAATAACGAAAGACCCACCTCAAACTTAGTATCTCAATGCTTTACTATCTAAAGCACAGACCATACTAGAAACCTATAAATTAACAACTCGGTTGTCCCTCACACAACCAATTTTTAGTGATGAAGCAAGGACACAGTAAAATGTGCCATTCAAAATGGAAGGGTGGGTAATATTTCTTGATTAGATTCTGATTCTACCTTTAGGAAGAACTTCCTGTCTGTAGAAAGCTGGGTACACAAGAGTTGTTTCAAGTCTTGAAGAGTCAGACGCTCTTTTAGTCCAGGATTGTAGCGTCTTTGGTGGTACTGGTGGTACAGTTCTCTTAAAAACCTAGTAGATTTCTTACTTCATTCCAGCAAATCCCATATGTCAGTACTTATTTCCAACAATTATTTCAGAGACTTGGTTCTCAGAAGTTCTGTATTTCTCTGATATATAGAGGATTATCTTGAGTCCATGGGCCTTTAACAGGAGATCCAGCCCCATAGGCTCTTCCCCTGAATTATTTTATCTATTTGAAAAAATTTACTGGTCAAATAGACTTCCTCCAAGACCCAGAATTATTACCGCTGACAAGTCTCTCCATTCTAGCCGCCAGAATGGCTCAGGGCATGAAGTAACAAACAATAGCTTTTAATATGCCAGCCTTAAAAAGACTCACATGAAAACAGTCACGTAGTAAAAAGACTCACATAGAAATCACATGGTAAAGACTCACATAGAAAGGAAAACACATGGTAACATCTACTTTTAAGTAAATCAGAGAAATAAAGCTTGGTTGTATCTTCAGGGTGAATAAAGAAATGGATCTGGTGAAGAGTAAGCGGAGTACCCCACAGATTCATACCAATTGAATATGCTACTAGCAATACGTGAGAGTGCTCTTTTCAGAGCAACCTTCTCAGAATCCATATTATCAACATCATTTTTTAAATGTATTTATTTGTTTGATTTTTCTGCTTTGCTTTTTAAGGACTTCCAGTTGAAGAATGTGAAATACATATATTTCTAATCCTTTGCTTACTCAGATAAAAAAAAAAAACCTGCTAATAACAAAAGTGTGAAAAAAGAGAGATGAAAAACCACTTCTTGTGACATTTAGAGACAAGCACAACTCCAAACCACAAACAACAAATACTGTGAATTATGGACCAAAACACAGAAGGATTCTAAGAACAGACACAGGAATCCACTGATCCTGTACAGGACACAGAGGTTTCCAGAAGTGGAACGCCTTATTTGGAAGAGTGAAATCTAAAGGCATAAAGGGTCACGTTGCTGAATTTTTCTCCACATGAAAAAGCAGGAAGCATTCAGGGCTGAAAGAGAATATATGCAACCCCCCTGTTTTTATAGGAAGCAGGGGGCAGAAATGGTGCGGTGGGGAAGAAGTATATATGGCAATTGGTTTGGCAACCATTAATTGAGACAGCTGGAGAGAAACAATTAAATGCTAAATCACCACAGTGATAACCTACAATATACAGGGTCGAACTGTGAATCACACAGCTCTCCAGCATATTCTGAAATGGGACTATGGAGCAGAAATATGCCTTTAAACAGATGGAACCATTGATTTGATTAGAACTAGGTCTGAAATAACACAATGTAAACTGCAACTGCTCCAACCTATTCTCCATGATTGCTCTTTAGCCACAATTCTTCAGCAACTGCTTTTACTGGGTAGGACCCTCCCCTGCAAATATGAATGACACTTAGGCATAAACTAGTATAAGAGCCTTAGAATTATGGAAAGACACCATAAGAAAGATAGTTAAAAATCATAATTCAGCAGAAGAACGACATCAAGCAGACAAATGTTAAATATACCCATCTCTGTGATTTGAAGGCATTAAAACAAAGATGTGGTTTCTTTGAAGCAAAAGTTTAAAGAAAACATATAAGAGAATCAAAGAAGTATGCAACGAAGAGAATGAAAATGATCTGTCATTACAAGAAAGAAAGCCATATTAGAAGCAATAAAAATATAAACACAAGGAAAATCATAGTCAGGAAATGGAGACATTGTTTGAGATAGATGAGATAAATGGAATGAGGAAAACAATGAAAATCATTATGTAAGCAGGAGACATCCAGTGTGCACACATACACACACACATACACAGTTGGTATTTCTGAAAAACGAGAAACCAAATGGAAAAGAAAAAGAAATTTGAAAATATTGGAGAGCAGACTTTCTTATAATAAAGATGTAAATATGTAAAAAGAAAGGGTACCACTTGTTTTAGGAAAAAAATGAAACAGAGGGACTAACGTTAAGTTATATCCTGGTGAACACACTGGCCTTGAGGATTAAACCAAAACCAAAAAAAAAAAAAAAAACGCACTGCCGTTGAGTCGATTCGGACTCATAGCGACCCTATAGGACAGAGTACAACTGCCCCACAGAGTTTCCAAGGAGCACCTGGTGGATTTGAACTGCCAACCCTTTGGTTAGCAGCAGTACTCTTAACCACTACACCACCAGTGTTTCCAGGATTAAACAAAAGAAGAGGAAAATTCAGGCTGACTCAGATCTCTATAGGCAAAAAATTCCAGTAAAAAGAATACAGAATTATGTATAATCACGTTTTCCTTTGACCAAAAAGGAACGATGGTGAGCCTTGAATTCACTTACGTGGAACCAAGAAACAAGGAAATAAAGTTTACAAAATAGAAGGTAAATCTTTAAACAAAGAAAATTAAAAAAAAAAAAAATTCAACAAAAATCCACAGGGGCAATACCGCCCCCCGCCCCACAAAAAAAAAAAAAAAAAAAAAAAAATCTGTTGCCTTCGGGTAAATTCTGATGCCTAGCAACCGTATAGGACAGAGTAGAACTACCCCATAGAGTTTCTAAGGAGCACCTTATTTGAACTTCCAGCCTTTTGGTCAGCAGCCATAGCTCTTAACCACTTCATCACCAGGGTTTCCTCAGGGGCAATAGAGGTGGTAAAAAGTGTTGTTAGATGCCATCAAGTTGTTCCTACTTATAGGGAACCTATGTACAAAAGAAACATTGCCTGGTCCTGTGCCATCCTCACAATCATTGCTGTGTTTGAGCCCATTGTTGTAGCCACTGTCAGTCTCTCTCATTAAGCATCTTCCTCTGTTTTGCTGACTCTCTACTTTACCAAGCATGATGTCTTTCACCAGGGGCTGGTGCTTTCAAAGTACATGAGACGAAGTTTCACTATCCTCATTTCTAAGGAGCACTCTGGCTGTACTTCTTCCATGGCAGATCTGTTCATTCTTTTGGCAGTCCATGGTATATTCAATATTCTTTGCCAACACCGTCATTCAAAGACATCAACTCTTCTTGGGTCTTCCTTATTCGTTGTCAAGCTTTCATATGCATATGAGGCAATTGAAAATACCATGGCTAGGGTCAGGGAGATGTTAGTTGCTTTTTAACATTTTAAAGAGGCCTTTTGCAGTAGATTTGCCAAATGCAGTATGTCGTTTGATTTCTTGACTGCAGCTTCTTGGGTATTGATTGTGGATCCGAGTAAAATGAAACCTTTGCCAACTTCAATTTTTCCTCCATTTATAATGATGTTGCTTACTGGTCCAGTTGTGAGGATTTTTGTTTTCTTTATGTTGAAGTGTAATCCACACTGAAGGCTGTAGTCTTTGATCTTCATCAGTAAGTGCTTCAAGTCCTCTTCATTTTCAGCAAACAATGTTGTGTCATCTGCGTATCTCAAGTTATTAATGAGTTTTCCTCCAATTCTGATGCCAAGTTCTTCTTCATATAGTCTAGTTTCTCAGATTATTTGCTTAGCATACAGATTGAATAAATATGGTGAAAGGATGTAATCCTGACACACACCTTTTCTGACTTTCAACGAGGCAGTATTCCCTTGTTCTGTTCGAACGACTGCCTTTTGGTGTATGTACAGGTTCTTCATGAGCACAATTAAACGTTCTAGAATTCCCATTCTTGGCAATGTTATCCGTAATTTGTATGATCCACACAGTGTGTGTAGAAAGTGTAAGTGTGCTGATTTCCTCATCTTTCTTACTAAGGACTCAGTGGATACTGATTAAACTACTCATAAACCCATAAGAAAGAGAAATTGATTCTTTTAATATTCTCTAATTTAATTGAGAATCTTTTGGAAAAAATAAGAATAGGGAGCATAACTGTTTAAGAGTACTTTAGTCACAGTGTACCAGTTTTCTGTAATTTTTCTGAATGTATAACTTTTTTAAAAAAGATTTAATCACTTTGTCATCTCTTCTAATATTTCTTTCTTAATATGAAAAATATTAAATATGTGTCTTTTGAAAATTATTTCATCCCCAGTATTATATACTAAATAATAATTTTAATGATTTTTATTAAGCTATGATTCCAGAATTTTCTTTTCATAAAAATGACCTTTTACTTGAGAGTAATTTCTCATTTTTTAATCTCATGTAATTGCCAATTTCATTAATATTTTTGAACTATATGCCATCATTTTAGCAAAATATGAAATAATTTTAAACAAATGTGATTTTTAAAAAAATGATAATTGCACATTTTATTTTATACTTTCATATTTTGGGAAAAACTGTATCTTCATTCTGAATTAACTTGCACATTTTTTTGGCATTGTTTTGTATTTCATTGATGCTTCAACTTTAGAAAATTACTTCTTACAAGTGGTAATGAGGGGTAAATTTTCAGACAGTAAGGAAGGTTTTTTCTTTTTTTTAAGGAAGGACTATCATTAAAATTAATGAGTGTCACTGTTAGAACACAGTGCATCTATACCATTAATATCCTGTAATTGTTAATCATCATTAAAGAGTTAGAACATCATTATCATTACTCTTCCCTAACTTTTATTTGAATATCATTAACATTAAAGGAAAATCAAAGAAAGGTTTAGGTTTTACATTTCTGAGCTGATGATTCAGAATTAATAAAATATTTTTATATAAATAGTGTATCTTCAGAATCTTATTAAGCTTGGTGTTGAAGTTAAAATTGAGATATGTGTAGATATTAAACCAAAAAAAAAAACCAAAAAAACTACTTCTCGTTCAGTTGATTCAAGTCATGGCAACCCCAGGCGTTAGAGTAAAGAACTGCTCCATAAGGTTTTCTTGACTGTAATCTTCATGGACGCAGATTGCCAGGCCTTTCTTTCATGGTGCCATTGGGTGGGTTCAAACACCAACTTTTAGGTTAGTAGTCAGGCACAAACCGATTAGAGGAAGCTATTTCACGCTGTGCCTTCTGTCCTTAGACATTTCATAAACTGTCTACAAGTGACTGCCCCAAAGAACAAAAAATATTCATGCTATTAAAATATATAACTGTTAGCTGATTTCAGAAGGATTTCCAGTGAGTAATAATTCTAAGAATTGAAAACGTCCTGGTATAAATCCAAAGCACCTTGCAGGTGTAAATTCTCAAACAAGATCATAGCATTGTTCCCAAACCAGCATTTACTGTATACAGTTGTGGCTCAGCAAGTTGGTTTAGCTTTGCCCTTTATTTCCTTATCATTTAGCCCTCTTAAGAAGGAGAGCAAAGTATCAAAAAATCTAGCTAAAATACCTTCTTCCCCAAAGGTGACTTCAGGAAAGCACAGCTGTCTTTTCAAGATAGTCATCCTTTTTCTATACCATTAATTACATAGTTGAAGAAGTCGTTTTTCCCTCTCACTTGATAATAAAAAATATTTGCCTTCCACATTTCATCTGCAATGGCATTGGGTAGATTTATTTAAAATAGAGTATAATAGTCCGAAAGGCAGGAAAATATCACTTAAAATGGTAAAGAATTATATTTGATATTTCATTTTTCTGGTAAGCAATTTCATTAAGATTAGAGAAGGAGAAAACACACAGCTCACACAAAAAAGGCATGTCCTTCATATCCCTTTTTCTCTCATTCACTATCGTTGCTTGAGATAGTTTATTTCTCTGACATGCTTTAATGACTCTAATAGCAGAAATGATTGAATTTAAGAGAAATGCAAATGATTGGCTATTATCATTCCTGATTGAAAAATGTCCTTTTTTTCTTGGATGCAGTAGAAAAATGTGTAAAAGCAAACCACTATCACATGTCCCGCCTACATGAGACAGCTGATGGGGTATTTCTCTTGCTGATGACTGAGTAAATCACCTCATTTTCATTGTTTCCACAATGTTGACCAGCGTGCTCCCAGCCTGGCTTTCCTCATCTGATTTAAACAAAAGATTCAGAATGACTTTGGAGGGTTGTGATACTCACGGATTTATGGGGCACTTGTATGTATGTAGGATTCTCATCATTGTACAGCAACCCTGTCGTTTTTGTGACAGAGCCTGTTTGACTGGTTTTGGATTTATGATGGAAATAATTCAGAACAGAGTAATAATTTTCCCTTGGCAATTACACTACCATTTGGTACTTTGCCCCTAAGGGAAAAATGAATGTGCTGGGATCTATCCATGAGTTTAGTAGCTCAGTGTAGGGAACAAATCAAGGTCAGAATACAGATGTAGAGCACATGGTTGCAGAATTCTAGTTCTGGTCCTTCAGCCTTAAGGCTCTTCACATTTCTCTGACACTTTACACTTTATACGACTCCTCCATTTATTGCCTTTTAACCCTTATGATGACCATGGGTGGTAAATAGCATTTTTCCCATTTTGTCAGAGAGGATACTGAGATTGAAAATGTTGACTTTCTTGAAGATCATATTCAGCGAATGCTTTTAATTGTGCACCATATGATGGCTTTGTGATGCATATGCTGGTATACACAGAAAAATAAGACTTAATCCCTGCTTTGATTTTCTAAGTTTTTATTACAAAGAATTTCAGATATATACAAAAGAGACCAAAGAGTGCAATGAACCCCTTAGCATCCACCATCCTGCATCAACAATTTGTAACTCATGGTCTGTCTTATTTTATCTACTATACGGCAGTGGGTTATTCTCTTCTACCTTTCCTACTATTTTGAAGCTAATTCCAGACATCAATTATTTCATCACAGTTATTATCCCTACGTAGTTCTAAGTATACCCGTTGCTGTTGCGTTGATTCCAACTCATAGCGACCCTATAGGGCAGAGTAGAACTGCCCCGTAGAGTTTCCAAGGAGCGCCTGGTAGATTCAAACTGCCAGTCTTTAGGTTTGCAGCCATAGCTCTTAACCACTACACCACCAGGGTTTCCCTTCTAAATATATATATATATATATATATATATATATATATATATATATATATGCTTAATGACCACCTAAAACTAACATTTCTTCAATCATATCGAACATCCAAGAAGTGTTCAAATTTTCAGTTATCTCATAAATGCCCTATTTTCTTTTTTACAATTTGTTGGAGGCAGGATTGAAATGATGTCACTGCTCTGTCATTGGTTGATATATGTTTTCAGTCTTTTAAAATTATAGATTTTCCCCTTCATCATAAAAAAAAAAATGTTTTCACAGTATTTGGTGAAGAACTTGGTTGTTTGTTGTATGCAAAGTCCCACAGTTTGGCTCTTGGTGATTGCATCCCCACTGTGCACTTTCATTTTTCCTATGTCGTCTCTATTGCCTCTCAATTGGTAATCAGTAATCAAATCTAGAGGCTTGATCAGATTCAGATTTAAATTTTGGCAAGATTACTTCTTCCTCAAAAACCAAAAAACCAAACCCAGTGCCATCGAGTCGATTCTGACTCATAGCGACCCTATAGGACAGGGTAGAACTGCCCCATAGAGTTTGCAAGGAGCGCCTGGCGGATTTGAACTGCCAACCTTTTGGTTTGGTTAGCAGCCGTAGAACTTAACCACCATGCCACCAGGGTTCCCACTTCTTCCTCAGCAGACTTAAAATAACTAGTCACGTCTGTTTTTATAGTATTTGCAGCTGTTGCTGTTCAATGCCTAGATTTATTAAGTCACTAACAAAAACCAAATCCATTGCCTATGGAGTCGATTCCAACTCTCAGTGACCCTATAGGACAGAGTAGAACTGCCCCATAGGGTTTGCTAGGCTGTACCCTTTAAGGAAGAAGATAGCCACATCTTTCTCCTATGTAGCGGCTGGTGGGTTCAAACAACTGACCTTTTGGTTAGCAGCCGAGTGCTTAACCACTGCACCATCTTATTAAGGCTCCTTATTAAGTCACTACCAAAAAACAAAAAACCAAACCCTTTGCCGTTGAGTCGATTCCAACTCATAGTGACCCTCTAGGATAGAGTAGAAATGCCCCTATGGTTTCCAAGGGGCACCTGGTGGATTCAAGCTACCAACCTTTTGGTTAGCAGCCATAGCCCTTCAGCACTTCAACACCAGGGTTTTCTTATTAAGTCACAAGAAGTTGCAAAATGGTGACTCATTCATTTGTTTTTCATTTATAAATGGAATATTTCTTTGAAGAGAAATTTGTTCTCATTTACTGCTTCATGACCCAGTGATACAATTCTTAGAGGAAATACAGGATAGGTGCATGATTGTTTCCTCTTATTTTCAGTTTTAAAAATAATGAGCCAGTTCCCCAGCATGATCCATAGTAAGCAATTTGTTGTGTTTTCTTTTTCCTTCAGTATCATTTTGACTTTATGGATTTAAATATATTTGATATGTTTTAGTCTTTCCGTAACTTTTATACTTACTGACACTCAAAGTGTTCTAACTTTGGGCAGGATCCTCTTCAAGTTTCCTGTTTTTCTCTGAAAAACAGCCTTCGAGAAGTTAGAGAAGCTCCCCTGATTTATGGACATTTAGTAAACCCTGGTGGCGGAGTGGTTAAGTGCTTTGGCTGCTAACCAAGAAGTCGGCAGTTTGAATCCACCAGGTGCTCCTTGGAAACTCTATGGGGCAGTTCTACTCTGTCCTATAGGGTCGCTATGACTCGGAATCGACTTGACGGCAGTGGGTTTAGGTTAACATGTTTGATATCCTAACAGCACTAAACCCAATTTCTGCAAAACCCTGCTGGAAGTTTTTATTCCTTTTACTCCCGTATGGTTTTGTAGAGCATCAGAGAACCTCACCACCTGATAAGCAGAATTCCATGCCAGCTTTCAGCATTGTCTTTTGTGTGGGAATCATAAGCTATATTGATAATTTCCCTAGTGTTCCTTTATGCTATTTTCCACGTTTAAACCCTGGAATCTCTCTGCTAATTAACCTGAGATAGAATATATAACTTCCTGAGTTTATGCTTTAAGAATATATTCATTGTTTAAACAATTTCTGAATGACCTTCCCAATGTTGTCCCATGTTGTTTTTAATAGTTGAGCAATAATAAATCATGCGTGGATAAGCTTTTGGAATTTTTATGATACCTCCATAAAAAAACTTTCTGCAGCAAATATTATGCAATGTCTATCTTAAAATATCATGTTCTCTATTTTTATGTCATCCATTTCATTCACTAGGTATATATTTTGCTCATAAGCATAATCTGTATAGTGAGAGAGAAGATCAACTATGAAATTATATTTCATTTCATTCTCTTCTTGAAAAACTGTGTGGCATGTTTGAGTTTGCTCTCTGCAGCAGCCAGCCACCCTTTTGAGGCAGAAATCAGATCATGTCATTCCCCAACTAAAAAACTTGCAGAGGTTTTGCATCACACTTAGGAAAAAAAACCCAAAAAACAAAAAACTAATGCCATTATTATTTAAGGTCCTTTGTGATCTAGCCACCACCAACCCTTGCAACCTCATACTTTACACTTTTTCCCTACTTTATTCCATTCCAGCCGTGAAGGTGTTCTGGCCATTCTTCCAACACCCCAAATTTGTTCCTACCAAAGGACCTTTCAACTTGCTGCTTTCCTCAGATAGAACTCTCCTATATTTGCTCAATGTGTTTCCTCACTTAATACAGTTGTCTTTAGTGAGACTTTCCCTGGCCACCCTATTTAGAGTTCTCTCATAATTCTACTTCCACTAACCTTGCTTGTTTTCTCTTCGTAACAATGGGGACTACATTATATGTTTATTTGTGTATTAAGTCTAATGTGATAAGTGCGATGGCAGTGACATGTAGATAGATGGTGTTAAGGGAAGGGAGAAAGTCTTTAACTCTGTTTCAGAGTGGTATTTGGGGTGGCTGCCTCATGGAGCACATCCAGTAAGACCTTTCTTTTCAGTTCTGGCTTTGAATTCCAGCTCGGACACTTATTAGCTAGGTGAGTTTGGCAATTTGCCTATCTTCTAGAAACTTTAGCTTCTTTATCTGTAAAATGGGCATAGTAGTACTTATCTTGAAGCTTCTTAAGGATAGTAAACTGAAACAAACTTGTATCACCTTTACGTAACACTGTAGTTGACATACTCTGAGTCCTCAAAACATGATAGTTTAAAATGTTTAAGGTGATAACTTTCTAAAAAATACTTGCCTTTGGCTGTAAAACTAAGGTAATTCCCATGTTGGCTAAATAGCTGACATCTATTATTACTTCCAATTAATGGCCAAACAGTGATCCTACTTCTTAACACTCTGGAGCACCCAGAAGAACCTCTGTTTTAAGATGTTGACTGATTTCCTGTGAAATTATGTTTGGAAATAATTAAGCAAGTGTGTGTGGAAAGGAAAGTCTGGTCACAGTGGTGATACTGGGCCTACAGGAGTTACAAAAATAATTTGTTTTATTTTTAATTATTTAATGTTTACTGGAGAAGGGGCGTTAGAGATCATGTTTGTCAATATGCTGTCTAGGAAGCAGAGATTTCCAAACCTCCAATCAATGTATTTAAATGCATGGTATAAAATAACACTCTTGCTTCTAGGCAAGTAATTTGCTAATCAGAAAAAAAAAAAAAAAAAAGAGATTTTCATATAATGCCTCTGCTAGCTCATTGACTTTAAAACTATTTTATCTTGGTATAGAGTAAGACCAAAACCTGTTGCTGTTGAGCCCATTCCAACTCATAGCGACCCTACAGGACAGAGCAGAACTGCTCCATGGGGTTTCCAAGGAGTGCCCAGTGGATTTGAACTACCAGCCTTTTGATTAGCAGCCGTAGCTCTTAACCACTGTACCACCAGGGCTCCTGGTATAGACTAACCTGTTTAAAACTGTTGGCTACATAGCACTGCCTTATCTTTTATAACATTTACCATTAATAAACCAGATGAGCAAAAATACTATAAATGTTATTCTAATAAGATTTTCTCATCCTGCTGGTATCTTTTAACCTTAGGAAATGCATAATGTTGTTTAACATTATGGATGTTTTTAAGTTTTAATATACTTGGCAAGTACTCTTCCTTTGAAGAGTTTTGGTATTATTGCCATAATTTAGTTTGAAGAACATGAAATGAGTGCCTATTTTGGCTAGGTTCTGTATTAGACTATGCGGGTGAAAAGATGAGTGAAGCATGCTTCATTTCTTTCAAGATTTTAAGTTCAGTGAGGGAGAAAGGTAATATTATGATAAAATTATGATTAATATTATGTATTAAGAATAGAGGTGTTATCAAGGTGTTATCTGAGCCCAGAAAAGAGGTGCATAAGTCTCTCAGTAAAAGGATTTCTGGAAGAGACAGAAAAAGCAGAAAAGGAGGATGGGGAGGAACAGGAGCGGGAAGAGAAAGAAGAGGAACTATGTGGACTCTTTAGTGTGCAACTTTTCCCACTCCCAATTTTATGGGGCAAAAATCCATTTCAGTTTGGCAATTCCTGAACGATATTCTTTTTTATTTAGAAAATGACCAAATGGATGGATGGTTGGCAGTGATACCTTCCCCCATGTATAGCCTTTTCTATTCTACGATATTCTGAGAACTATTTGTGTTTCCAATCTATGCCATAGGATCTTCCCACAAAGACCATATAAATATTTTTCTTAATAACGAATAATAAAGCATAACTGATAAAACCTACTAAGCTTTTAAATTAAAAATTTCAACAAATGCTTTAAAGAAAAAAAAAAAAAAAAGCTGTGCCCTAAGAGAAAGTGATAGTGTCTTCTGCATATATTATAAATACGTAATAGGCTGTTGGTTTTTAAATGTATACTAAATTATGGTGGTCTGAAGAGTCTGAAGATTGTGATTTGCTTTTTTCCCTGAGTTTCAAAGCACCCAGGAACTAACTGCTTTTAAAGAAAACTCACCATAAATGTAGTCATTTGTTTATAAAGCACCCTTTTCAGTAGATCCTAGAGTTAACATTCACAGTTTTCAGAATGGTTTTAAAAAAGCATATTGGGATCTTAGGTGAAAGCAAAGCTGGTAAGATCAGTGTATTTCAACATCAGCGAATATACTCTGATTGAAATCTCCTTCTTAAAAAAATACCTTTTTTTTTTTTAACCCCTAAAGATATATGTCTTTGCAAGCTCTGGTCAATTGGAGAAGGAAGAGAGAAGGATGTTTGTGAGGGAGGCTGGGAGGGGCAGACGTATAGCTGCATCTGGAAGTCTTTCCTCTGTTTCTTCAACATCCTCATTTGCTTCTCTAACTTTTTGTCTTTGATTCTGAAATCATTTCTTATGCCCATCCCACCCCAACAGTAGAGAAGATGGAAGATACCTACAACCTCTCCGTAAAATATTAATAACACACATTTAATTATGCACAAAATATTCTTTAAAATTGCTAATTTTTTTCTTCCATTTTGTTAGCAACATTTTCCTGTGTTGGTGAAAATTTAGGGAAACTGCATTTCAGCATTAAGACCCTAAGTATGCTCCCTACTGTGCTGATTACTTTGAGCTAATGTAATGTTCCATTCACTGGATTCCACACACTTCCCCTATATTGATTACATTATCGGTAATAGTAATCACAGCTCTCATTACCAGCCAATTACACAAACACATATCTAAGCTAGGTAACTTATTAACTAACATAATCTCTTGCAATTCTTAATTTTGTAATGAAGCTGATCATCCCCTTGTCCAATTAAATGTAGCTATATAGTTTGACCTAGTAGGCTTAAATACAAATATATGGAATTATGTATTGGGTAATTACTTACATATGTTAGTAACAAACCAGAATGAGGGCAATTTGAATGTAATCTCTTTCCTATTCTATTTGAGAACTACATTAGATGAGGTTAAATGTTTTAAAAAAATAGACCCAAACATGTATATAGATCAAACACAATAGAAGTGTATTTCCTGCTCACATGGCAGGACTGAATATATAAACTGGTCCTGGGCTATGTAACCAGCAATCCAGGTGGTAGAGTCTCTGACTCTTCAATATGAGATTTCCAAGGTCACCCTGAAAGATTCATTCTAGGGAAAAAGAACATAGAGGAGCTCATGGGAGGTGTCTATGGGCTAACCTTGGAGTAAGGCATATTCATGTTCTACTGGCTAGATCTTAGACATATGACCACACCTAGCTGCAAGGGACCATCACCCATCTGTCAGTTTGTCCTACTGTGGTGGCTTGCACGTTGCTATGATACTGGAAGATATGTCACCAGCGTTTCAAATACCAGCAGTTTTACCCATGGATGACAGGTTTCAGAGGAGTGTCCAGACTAAGATTAGGAAGAAAGGCCTGGTGATCTCCTTCTTAAAACTAGCTGATGAAAACCTTCTGAATCACATCAGAATATTGTCTGATATAGTGCTAGAAGGTGAGTCCCCTAAATTGGGCTGCAACAATGGACTTTAGCATACCAACAATTGTGACAGTCTAGGCAATATTTCATCCTGTTTTCCAAGGAGTCCCCATGAGCCAGAACCCACTTGAGCAACCAACTAGAATCATAGTCTAGGCTAGGAAGAAGAGGGGAGCATGGATTTTGGTAGCAGTTATCCCTAAGGACTCAAAACAGAACTTGTTTCATTTCTGTACTTACTGAATTCTTTTCTTTATTTACTTTGTTACCATTTGCAACGTCTATCAGGCTTATTTCGTGCAATGCCACATGTCTTATAAAACCTAGATTGAAGCCCTGCCTCTTAGGCTTTTATATATTAAACAGCTGAAGAATGGGGAATATAAAATTACAAAGTATTTTTTCAGGTTTTTAAACAAATAAGTTATACCCATAACATTGTAATGATTTCTTAGCAGGTTAAATTATAGATACATGTTAGAATAAAAGGTTTGGGGAGTTAAAAAGGATGTGTACTGGTTCAGCTCTCTTATTTCACCAGTAAGGAAAGTGAGCCCTGGGGAGATTAATTTGTTTGCCTAATTGTACAGAGTATAAATGGGAGAAGCAGGTCCACACTCTTTTCAAGTCCACATCTCTTTCCATAACATTATTAGTCATTTTCTGACTTGCAGTTATATTGCTCGCAGAGCATAAGTCATTAAATATTGTCCATCCATTTATAGCAATGAACTAAAACATAACATATTGCAATTGACATAATACTATTATGACTAAAACTCCTGGAAAATAGGCCTAACCTTTCTGGATTTTCTAACCCGATTTGAAGATCCATAATAATTTATCTGGTTACTAAAGATTCTTTTTTTTATAAATATTATTTTTCTTGTTTCTTCAGCAAAAGAGTAATAGCTTCTAGATAAATCTTTTTCAACTCTGATGTTATATAATCCATTGCATGTGTTCAGGGAAGCAAGTTTATGACCACCTGCTAATCAATATTTAGAAGTAAAATCTCAGGGAGACAGATTACAAAAATATAAAATATTAGAAGATATGTTTCTTTTAAGAAAGAAAATCAAATCATTATTCCTATGAAGTATATATGCATATATATATATTCCTCTTTCAGTTGACAATAAACCCTTGAAAGCAAAATTTAACTGTATCACTAAAATGCTACTCTAGCAAAAAGCTAAAGTTACTGATTTAGTTGTTGTTGCCATGGTCTAATTTCATGCCATTTCTCCAAGGATGTATATAATAGTAACTGCTTGTGCAAAGTGGCACACATCTAGCTGTAGTATAAATCATAGAAACTTTAGGAAATTTTGAAATTATATGAGAATTTGGGGTTATCCTCGCCATTCTTATTCACTGTGATTGATCTTGTACTATCAGTGAACCAAAGTCATTAGGGTGACACTTTTTTAATTCGAAGAAAACTGAAGCACAATCTTCAGAACTGTTTTTGTATTATGAAATTATAAACACAGTTATTTGTCTATAGAGTAATGTTTGCTTATCACATCAAGTAAGGACTAAATAATCTGGCAGACTTATTTCAAATGAAGACGAGAAAAGCTTTGCTGTCTCCTTGTCCACCTTCCACAAAGTACAAATAAACGGATTCTTTCAGTTTTGTGATGCTATGTAAAACAACAGTGTGAAATACAGATAAGGGAGATAGCTAGGCTTTGGTTGTTTTCTTACTTCCCCATTCCCTGTTTTAAAACTCTGCATTAAATTGATATAAAAAAAAAATTGATATACTAATGGTAAAAATTCTAAAAAATACATAGTGTCGCTGTATGTATCAGGGACCATTAAAGCTTAAGACCATCTTTAATGCACTATGGTCATTTATATTGCTTTGATTTTGCATGCAATCTACTGAAGAGTAGAGATAGACACTTTATTTTGACTTTTTTTGGCTGTTTTTCAGATAATTTTAAAGTATACATTTTAGTATTTTCCACAAAATCTGACATTGGTCACCAAAGCGACATGGCATCTTATTTGAAAGAAAATAATAGAAGGAAAGAGTCTATTCTTTTAATATTTTTGGGATTTGATTGCTCTTAAAATCTAACTCTGATTTTCATAGATGTTAATGGAAAGCAATGTTTTTTTTTAAACAGGTTTGAAAAATGCTTATATTGTAAGGTAACAGTCAAAACTGTGCATTGCTGCTTTAATTTAACCATTCTTTTGAAAACAATGTGTATTAAGTTATTACAGAGCTGCATAAAAAATAAAGAGAATACATTGAGAAACCAAAATTCCAAGTCAATGATCAATTATTTTCAATTACTTTTGACCTCTGAAGACTTTTTGTGAAGGAAAATAGCAAGGACTGATTTTGTTCAAATTCCATAATTCTTTCCTTTTCAAAAATATGCATTCTAATGTTTTTGTGTTCACGGAAATGTTTAACTCTCCAACTCTGTATATATTAAGGAGCGTTGGCAATTTAAGTAGGAATATATTTAAAAAGTGAGAAATTATATTTTTTTAAGTACCAAATATGGTTTCTTCACACTGTGATGAATCTTGCTTCCTGTATTTTATTTGCATAAGTAAAATCTTCATTTTTGCATCATCATGTATCTTTTCTGCATATAATTAACATTAAATTCTTTGACTGTGCAGAGCTGGCTATTTGCCTCAGAATATTCCCCTGGAGATTATCAGATACCTGTCTGAAGAAAAGGATTTTCTTCCTTGGCATGCTGCCAGCCGAGCTCTTTATCCTCTAGATAAATTACTGGACCGCATGGAGAGCTACAATGTCTTCAATGTAATAATACATATTCTCTTCTTTCTTATTTTCAGATGATAAACTTTTTTTTTTAATTTACTATATACAACTAATCCTAAATTACTTTAGCTCCTCTTTCTAATTTGTGTTTTTACTTTTGTCCTGATTTTTTCTGTTTCACACTGACGAATATTATTTGCAGAAGAAATGTAATACAAGGTACCTTTTGCTCTGGCCTCAAAGTGTCAATTAAGCTTAAATGCTTCAGAATTTAAGAACAAATATACATGGCAAATCCTTAAAATTCAAACTTACTTTTTAATAGTTAAAGGGCTCTGTGTTCACAAAGGACTTAACCTGGGTAGAGGGATCCCAAAGATCTTACAGGACTATAGACAGTCTCAGTTAAGATTCTTAGTCATTATTTTTATCCAAAAGGGCATAGTGAATTCAATTCACTACCTTAATTAACAAGGATAAGATCAACATTGAGGCAAAAGCTCGTTCATAATTGGGTCCAAGGGGATACGGGAGAGCACACAACAGATAATCCAAACAGACATGAGGACATGACAAACATTCCAAAACATTACCTGACCAGATTTCCTAAGCCTGGAGCCTGGTAAACCAAAACTGCACTGCTGACACCTAATAATCTAATTTAATAATCATTTTGAATAAGATTAGGATTAAGTACTGTTAACGAACTTTTGATTTCTAAATTTCATATCAGCAGCAAGACTTTGCATATGAGTGTGTTTCTGTGCCTTCTATCATCTTTGTTCACTATTTGCTTTCCTTTAGTTATTTTAAGAACCTGCCCTGTATTTCTTATGACAGACTGCTCTCCTAATTAACCTACACATTTGGAAACTGGACTGCCATGACATGAAATCTGGTTATTAAAGCCATCAAATTGTCTGACGGCCATCAGAGTTGCTTCTTTCTTATCCTAAGCTAGCATGAAAGCACCTCTGTTTTAATAAATTAAAAAAAAAAAAAAATGGGAACTGTCTTGGCTCGACTGTTCTTTGCTGTTAGTTTTGTCTAAGCCCTTGCAAGAGACTTGAAAAGAAATGTGGCATTTCAGTTACGGTATAAATTTTATCCACTAGAGAAAGACTTATTACACATTTCTTTTTTCCCTAATACAAACACACTGCAGTACTAGACTTCTGTAAAAGTAAAATATGTTTTTGTATATTTTTTACTTTAGAATAGTGTATCATGTCAGACACCTCATTTTCAGTAAAAGTTAAAAATTGCCTTTATTGTAATTTCAGTGCTTTCATTCCTTTGACAAAATTCAAGGACCACTTTAAATTGAGGGAGAGCATGTCTTATATTGCTACTGATGTTTAAATATGTCATTAGCTGAAGGGACTGTTGACTCTGAAATACCATATCATTATACTGAAGAGTATATTCTGTGTATGTCAGCTCAACAATGCTAGGCTATTGGCTGGGCCTACATGATAGTTTTGCTTTAAATATGTTCTATTGACATAAAATATATAAATGCTTTATGCTTATTTTCATAAACTATATCTGATATAGATCCATATACATGGATGTATGGATGCCATTATCAACATTCCTCAGTTTCCTCATTTTATTGCAAAAATTGTCATCTAAAATATTTAATATTGTAAAGTACTCAGTTGTTCAATAGGAAGTAGAGAGTAGGCTTCTATCATTTCCATAGTATTGTATCCATATGTTCTATATTTGAAGTACTAAATTAAATAAAATCATAATGGGAAATTACTGTGCTTATAATTTTACTGATATTTTAAAGTAGCTACATCTAGAAAATATTTTAACTTTATTATAGAATAATAATTGTCAGCATGGAGAGGTTTAACACTGACATTGTCTTTTTATCCCCTGCCTCCATTTAGGAATATATTTTAAAGCAAGTTGCAACAACATACATCAAGCTTGGATGGCCAAAAAATAATTTTAATGGATCCCTTGTTCAAGCATCCTACCAACATGAGTACTGTTTTCCTTTCTTCTTCTCTTCTTTTCCCCCAGAGCTATACAATAAAATACTACTGGTACCATTGTGATTTCAGCAGCATGAGACAGTGTTTCTTTCCTTCTTCATCTTTCATTTCCTTTTCTTGGGAGGGCTCCTACTGGGTAGCACTGTTTCCACCACCTAACACTGAGAACAAAGGCATTTCCTTGCCATGTTGAACTTAAAATCCCCCTTAACTGGTGATGTTGAGGTCTGGACCCATGCCCTCTCCCTAGTACTCTTTCCAGAACAGACTGTTAGTATGTGTAACGTCCACTCTGCCTAATTGTTAATCTGCAGTGTAGAATTTCAGAATCTAAAAAAAAATTTTCATGTTAATTATTTAGTCACCAACTGTGTATTTGACAAGTTACCCTGACTTTCTTTTAGGATATTAACACTGCTTTTTCATTTTATTTTCCTTCCTTTTCATGATGTCTAGAGAACTACGCAGAGAAGTTATAATGCTGGCATGCAGTTTCGGCAACAAGCACTGTCACCAGCAGGCATCAACACTTATATCAGATTGGATTTCCAGCAACAGGAACAGGTAAGTTGAAACAAGTACCGTATTTCCGATGTGATTTAACACTACTTTCAGATTGTCAGTAGATACGTTCCATTTATCAGCTCTTGAAAAATAAGACAAGAAAAAAACCACTATGAAACTTTATTTCAGGTTCACAGCTTAAGAGACAACAGCATAAAAGTTAACACTAATCTTTGGAATATTTCATCAAGTGTTAGGCAAACTTTCTTAATCCACACGCTCGTTCTTCATATATAAGGTGCCAGCTTGTTTCGAGTTTTGACAGCTCTGCCATCATTCTATGAGAAAAAATAAATAAATAGGGGCCCCCTTCTTTAAGCCTCTTTAAAAAGGCTGTGCTATTTTTTTTTTCAAAAACAATTACCAGTGTATGTCATAAACAAAGTAGGATAACAAATGTTAATATTTTAAAAATCAAAAGGTTATGAAAGGAGATCTTTACTCTTTCAGTGGCCCTTGGCAGTAACCTTGAACTTGTATCTTATCTAGAAATTTCACAACCTGGCATTTTAATAATATATAATATGTGGTTAAAATTATGTAATGTAATTACTTTTGAGAAAAAAATACTAAAAGTCAATTGTTAATATTAATGAAAACCAAAGCCATTGCCCTCGAGTCGATTCTGACTCATAGGGAACCTATAGAACAGAGTAGAACTGCCCCATAGGGTTTCCAAGGAGCACCTGGTGGATTCAAACTGCTGTAGCTCTTAACCACTACCCACTGGGGTTTCCAATATTAATGAAAGGAATACTAAATATGAGAGAATAAAAGGTCATTTATCTTCTTACGACGGTTTGTTCAACCTTCTTAAACTGTCATTGTATTTGCAAGGACTCTCATGTTCCATTTCTTTTTACACTTTGGGCAACAGATACATTCCCCTCTCCAGTTGTTGGTCACTGTGTGTAACTAACATCGGATGGGAAGGAAGACAAGATAAGAGGCAGTTTGTACAGATGATGCTATTTGAAGAGGTGCAGTGGTTTTGTCTCAATATGTGTGTCAGGGATGAGCCTATGGGCAATAGAAGCAGGAACTTGTTCTGGATGAACATAGAAAACCACATTCAGTGTAACCTACTATGGAACAAATTGGTATTTGTCTTGTCAGGAGTTACTTACGTTTAAGTTTAGTATCTAAATGACTCCAGATCAAAGGGTAACTAATCTGTTTTAAAGGTCACTGAGGGAAATCTTTCACTGCAATATTTAGTAATTTGTCATAATATCTCACATCCTGTAGCATTTTCCTGTTTGCCCTTTAAGTTAATCGTTTCTGGTCTTGTACTAAGCTAAGAAGGAAAATAGTTTATCACTATCGTCTCTCAATTGATCCATCACATACTTGATGACAGTGATTAAATGCATCATCAGCCTTCTCTAGAACTAAAAAATCTTCATTTTTTAAAAAAACTTCTCCTAACGACAGTGCTTTTTGCTAAGTCTCTGAAAACTATCATATTTGACCTGAAAAATGTTAAATGAAATTTTTTTCTTATTTCTTACCACCTCCTTCAATTCAACCACATATTTTTAGGTATGAAAATATCAACACTAATCCAAGATCAATACATGCCTTTTCTCAGAGCTGATAGTTGTTGTTGTTTAGACTTTTATAATTTTTTATTTTGATATAATTTCAAGCTTATAGAAAGGTTATGAGATGATTGCTTTTTAACTCTTTAATGAATTTCATTTCCTGCATTAAAAAATACATAGTTATTGTAAAAGTGCTATTTTAAAAATTTTTATTGAGCAATTCTCAGTACCAGGTGGGAAAGAAAGAGAAAAGGTGGAGCTCAAAATTAAGAGAAGAGACAACCCTATTAAACAAATAATTTTACTATGAAGTAAGAGCTAAGCACAAAACAGGGTATAAACATTAAGAAGGGTGGCTTACTTCTTTGGAGGAATCATATTCTGACTTATGAGAGTGAATAGGAGTTTGGTAGCTGGACAAAGCTGGGCTGGAGGCAGAACAAGTTGTTTCTTAATATACGAGGGTGGGTGGGTAGGGATTCCAGGCAGAGGGAAGGTGGATGCATGGCTCGATGTTTATAGTCTGATAAGTGTAGTGATTTTTGACTCGTGATCTTGAAAAATCATCACTTCTATAATTCCCTTATAAATGAAAGTTCACACATAAGATGTCAGCTCATTTCAGTTTTAATAACTCTGCCATTTATTCATGGTGAGATAATTAAATTTGGGCCAGATACTTGAAGGTTCTTTTGTCATTCCCTTTATTATTTTCTCCTACATTGTTTGCTTTTGTAATGGGCAAGTAAACATGCTAAGTGAAACTCACTGTGTTTACTAAGATTTACTCAACCAAACAAATGACATGTCTCAGCATATACAAGTGACCTCCTGCAGCGAGAGCACTTGCTTCACTGAGCTACCTATGTGCGAAGATCAGAAGTTTAATCTGTGTTTTTTGGATGTTAATAGTAAAGCTATAATTGAATCCTATAGCTGGTGCTGAGTTTATTAAGTTGAATCCATCAAGGGGAGGGCAATGAAGGGGAGGGCATGGTTTCTTTTTAAATGTAACTGAAGCAACAGATCAGTCAGCTTTGTTTGCTTTTGTTTAACTGGAATTTAAAAAGAGTAACTTGTAAAAATCATCTTAGTAATAACGGCACCTAACAAAAAAAAAAAAAAAAAAAACAACAACAACAAGGGTTAATATACAGTTAGATTCTCAACTGCTAACCAAATGTTGGCAATCCAATGCACTCAGCAGCTCCACTGGAAAAAAACCTGGCAATCTGCATCCAAAAAGATTATAGCCAAGAAAACCCAATGGGGCAGTTCTCCTTTGTCACGTGGTATCTCTATGAGTAGAAAGCAACTCAACGGCACCTAACAACAACAACAAGAACAACAACATGCTTATAAAAAGTTTCAGGAGATGTGTATCTATACTGATAAACCTAAAGGATAGTGAATCATGGGAGTAGCAGGAATTGAAAATCAATGAAGCATAATCTTGATACACTGGGGAGATGGGTAGAATCAGTGACATTAGATTTAGGAAAACAGAATGGACATGAAAGTTTGGTGCAGGAAAGGCTAATGGCACCAAAAAGTGTAACAAATAGCAAGAGATGGTAGCAGCAGAGAGAAAAATCCAGGAATTACGGGGAAAGATAAATTGAATGAACCAACATTCTGATCCCTGTAAAAATATTCAAATGTTACAGTGTGTTGAATTGTAATGGTGATGTCATGCATAAACACAGACTGAGTTACGTTCAGGTCTTATTAGGCTGTGATTTGGAAACTAAGTTCAGCAGAATGCCACATTTCAGAAAAGAAACAGATTGCTAAGCATTCAGTGGAGAACAATACAAGTGAAAAAATATCTTGAAAACATGAGCTATGCGAGGAGCTTGTAAGCCTTGGAAATTTTAGTCTATAAAAAATTAAAAAGACATAAGAAAGCTGATATCCTTTTTGTATGTACAAAAGCATATTAAAAGGTACAGAAATTGGTTTCTTTCACTGGTTGGTGCAAATAAACAAGAAATTATAGGCCTAAGCATTCAAAAACCCAGGTCTAAGCATTCCTGAGTAAAATATACAAAAATATTATTACTGTAGTTGAATTACAATGTGAGATCTCTGAATTAAAATATTATTGAGGATCACAGCTAACCATATAGAGATCGGCTGCTAACCAGATGGTCGGCAGTTTGAATCCATCAGCCGCTCCTTGGAAACCCTATGGGGCAGTTCTACTCTGTGCTGTAGGGTCACTATGGGTTGGAATCAACTTGTGAGCAATGGGTTTGGTTTTGGTTTATACAGAGATCACAGTATGGCAATATGGGGTTTTCTCTGAATAATAAATTTAACTTGAAATTAAATGTCCATAATAACACAGCCTCTTAATTTTGTAATAATGTATTATTTTTCAAATAATTTTAAAAGCACAGTTTAAAGCTTTAAGCCTATTTAATTTAAAGAATTGACCGATAATAATATCAATTACCTAATCCAAAAATTGATGACTGATACCCTCACTCTATTTTAAAAATACTGCGAAACAATGTAGTATCTTGTAACTGGTAATTTACCAGTTGCAGTCCAGTCAGTTCCAACTCATAACTACTCCATTTGTGTCAGAGTAAAACTGCTTCATAAGGTTTTCGATGGCTGGGTTTTGAAAGTATGTTGCCAGACCTTTCTTCCCAAGCACCTCCGGAAATCAAACTTTTCAATTAGTAGCCATTAACATTAATCATTTGTACTACCCAATGTATAATTAGGGAAAAGGAGGAGTTAAAGTTGAAAACCGGTCTGGCAGAGAGAAAATAAAGTTCATCAAAAGGATTTTGGTATATATGCGTGTATTGTTGTTGTTGTTGTTAGGAGCCATTGAGTTGTTCCGACTTATAGTGACCGTATGTACAACAGAACGAAATACTGCTGGTCCCGCTCCATGCTCACAATTGTTGCTATGCTTGAGGCCATTGTTGCAGTCGTTGTGTCAGTCCATCTCGTTGAAGGTGTTCTTCTTTTTCGTTGACCATGTATGCATGTGTTATGTGATTTTTTATTTACAAATTTTATACTCTGTAGATTTTTGATGTAATGTTTATTCCAAACAGTAGTTTTAAAATATGCTTTTGTACATGATCTCATCATTTTTGTTTTATTTTACAGAAAACATTTGAAAACTCACAAAGGTTATGTAATTTGCCAAGATTATATAACTACTAGGTGGTAGAGCTGGGTTTCTACCTCCAGACTGCCTTAATGTAAGCAATTCTGTGGTAGTGTATAAAATTACCATGTATCAGTAATATATGATTATCTAAAAATGATTTTAAAAAAATCCAAGCTCAAGTACTCTGTGCAGTGAGTGTATGCAACAGTTTTATGCATGTGGTGCTACATACATAGGTCAGTGGCTCTCAAACCTGGGCTTGTCTCAGACTCACCAGAAAGACTTGTTAAACAGATAGCTAGGCCCCACTCTCAGAGTTTCTGACTCAGGAGATGGGATGGGGCAGAGGCACTTGGTAGAAATACAAGCTCCCAGAAGGTGCTGATGCTGTTGGTCTGAGGACCACACTTTGGGAACTACTGGGGTAGGGCAAGGTTACTGTCTTCAGAATCAGAGACACCTGTAATCAGAATGAAGCTGTTTCAGTAAATGATCTTGGGTGTGTCCCTTAGTTTCTTCATCTGGAAAAGGGTGATAATGTTAGCAACCACATAGGTTAAGAGCTATCTAAAGAATGCCAGTTAATTCCTGACCCTAGGGAAGGACATCATGCTTGGGAGAGGGTCAGCTAAAAAGAGGAAGACCCTCAAGAAGATGATTGACACAATGGCTGCAACAATGGGTTTAAGTATAACAACGACTATGGGGATGGCAAAGGACCAGGCAGTGTTTTGTCCTATTGTACATAGGGTTGTTATCAGTCGAAACAGACTCAATGGCACCTGACACAACAGTCAGAAATCATGAAAAATTAGTATGCTTTGATGTTACTCTCTACTTACATGTAAATTTTCAGTGGGAAATTATAGGCAGTAATATTTATTGAATGCCTTCATTCCAATTCTGATTCATGCAGACTCCATGTGTTACAGAGTGGAACTGCTCCATAGGATTTTCCTGGCTGTGGTGGCACAGTGGTTAAGAGCTTGGCTACTAACCAAAAGATCAGCAGTTAAAATCCACCAGCTGCTCCTTGGAAACCCTACGGGGAAGTTTTACTATGCCCTATAGGGTCACTGGGAACCCTGGTGGCATAGTGGTTACATGCTACAGCTGCTAACCAAAAGGTCGGCAGTTCAAATCTGCCATGTGCTCCTTGGAAACTCTATGGGGCAGTTCTACTCTATCCCATAGGGTTGCTGTGAGTTGGAATCGACTCAAAGGCATTGGGTTTTTTTGGGTATAGGGTCACTATGAATCAGAATCACTGGATGCAACAGGTTTGGTTTTTTAAAAATCTTTACAGAAGCAGATTACCAGACCTTTCTTCCCCATTACTGCTGGGTGGGTTCAAACCATCAACAGTTAGGGTAGTGTTCATCAAAAACCATTTGTACCACTCAAGGACCTGCCTTCAATGTTAGGCCTATCCTTTATAAGATTTTAGGCTTACAAGGATATGACCTGCAACAACAAAAAATATTAAAAAATATTACCATAGAGGTTCTTGATTAGAAGCTGAGGGTTATTTGCAGCTTTTCTCCTACTTTTAGAAATACTTCTTCTCTTGGCTTCCAGGTGAACATTACTTTTGCTTCCTTGCTCTCTTTAATCAGTTGCTATTTATGGCCCATGCCCCTCCATCAGCCATAGCTCACCTTATCTCGGAGTGTAAAGAGCTCCAGATAAGCTCTTTTCCTTTGTGTCTGACCCCTGTTCAACAATGGCTGATTTCTTCCGTGAGAATATAAAGGTAGAGGGACAAAGGACTCTTTTCACTATGATCTGTGCTGTGTGTGACTGGTCCAGAAAGCTCATGTTTTTCTTCCTCCAAAACATAGATACTACCTTATTGCCCATGTTTCCCAGTTATTGTGGTACCATTTTCCCTGTTCTTTGCATTGTCTTTTCTATTCTTCTCACTATAAATTGGCCCACTCTGTATTTTCATAGGCTAAAGTCCTTACCAACCAGACCTGCCATTTTGGTGCTCAGTAACTAGCACAGGCATTTTGAAAACAAGTATACACAGCATGGAGTCGTATGTAGTAATGGAAAGGACAGGGACATTTAGGCCACCAGTGATCCAGGGGTTAGGAATTTAGGTTCATGCCTAGTTTTTCCATTAAATAGCTGTGCCTTTGGACAAGTCACTTAGTTTCTCAGAATCTTGGGATTATTTCTATAGTAAAGACATTGCCCTCAAATCTCCAGTACTTATATCAGCTTTAACACACTCTCTGTACATGAACATTGTTGTTAGTTGCTGTTGCGTCAGTTCTGACTTATGGTGATCTCGTGTGCAGAGTAGAACTGCTCCATAGGTTTTTCAAGGCTGTGCCCTTTTGGAAGCAGATCTCCAGGCATGTCTTCAGAGATGCCTCTGTTTGGGTTTGAACCACCAACCTTTTGGCTGGTAGCCAAGGGCATAACCATTTTTGCTACCCAGGGACTCCTTTTGCATGACCATAGTTCATTCCATTTCCCCACAATAGTTGCAATCATAGTTCCTTTTGATTATGTAGTCAAAAGGCATGGGTTCATTTATTCATACCTTCATTAACACATTTCGAGCAACTACTATGTGTAGGGCACTACGCTAGACACTCAGAATGCAGCATTTATTCATTCAACTGATATTAGCTCCTGTTTCTTGGCAGGTGTTAAGAATACATGGTTCCTACCCTTATACACCCTAAAGTTTAGTAGTGGTGGTAGTGGGGATGCTAGGGTATAGACAGAAGTTGTACAAAATAATCACACAAAACTAAAAAGAAAACTCAGATAAGCAACCAAGGAGAGATCCATTGTGTTCTGAGAGACATCATATGAGAATTTGACCAGATCAGATCAGAGAGAACTTCCAGCCCTGAGCGCTGGTGGTAGAAGTGGATAAACATAGGCATATTTGAGCATTATTCAGGAAAGAAAAGGGACAAGAGTTACTGGTTGTTTGGGTATAGGAGGTGAGAATAAGAAAGGCATTAAGGACAATTCACTAGAACAGTTCACTTTTATACACATATATGAATCAGAATTGACTCCATCTTCACAGCAACTAACAACATCCCCTGAAACAATTTTTTTATGCTTGCAGTTAAAATACCCATTATACATTTAAATAATTACAAAAGATTTAATTTCTAGAATATTATAAATAGTATTTTTTAAATTATTTCAAGACCTCTAAATGCATCCAATGGAATCTGTTTACCGTAGCTATTTTATGTCCACAATTAGCCACTTAAAAATATAATTCTTATTTAATAGTTACAAATTTTATATTATTCCTCTTTCCTTCCTAGAATTGGATATATGTAATATATTTTTTGCTTGAAAATCTTTTAGAGATCACCCTGTTATCTTTCTCTGCAACAAAAAATATACACATACTCTAAAAAAATCGTTATTTTCACATTATTCTGAGACCACGCGTTAAAATTTTTCTTCTAAGTTTAGTTATCATTACCAAAAAAACCCAAACCCAGTGCCGTTGAGTCGGTTCCGACTCATAGCAACCCTAAAGGACAGGTTAGAACTGCCCCAGAGAGTTTCCAAGGAGCGCCTGGCGGATTTGAACTGCCAACCCTTTGGTTCACAGCCGTAGCACTTAACCACTATGACACCTGGGTTTCCTAGTTATCATTACAATGATTACTAATATATAACTGATCAAAACATTATAAATACATTGCAAATTCTGATAAATTTCCAAACATGAAAGTAAAAAGTATAAAATGTAAAAATGAGATTTTTTTAAAGCCAATTTATATATTCATGAATAAATATTACTCACTGCTACAGTGAAATACATTTTATCATCAATTCTATTCTTATTTTTGCGTTAAAGTGCTGAGAAACCTTATACATAGAAATAAGGAATGAAAGATGTTTTGTTATAGCAATGTAACACAATTCTTCAAAATCTTTCCAAGTTTTGAGCCAAAAGTCACATAGTAATGTATCACCGAAATTTTTAATTATCACTTGGCAACGTGATTAGGCCCTTTTTTATATTTTATGGAAGGAAAGAATTTAAAAATTTGAAAACTCATTTTCTAAACGTCAACACCGATATTTACAGTTTTCTTTTTGTTTGGAACTGCAGTAAATCCACCCCAGGAAGATGAAGGAAGAATGAGAAACATGCTTGAATTCTGTAAATTGGGAGAAAGTGAGAGAACTTTTATGAAAGGGGAAGCGTCTGTCTGAAAGTGTAGGATTTGGAAATTAATTCCCATGATGGTACCCATGTTCTTGGATACTCCTGGAAAGACTTCCCTTACCCCTAGAGGTACAAACCAACTCATTTTGAAGAACTCTTCACTAGAGCGTGGGTAGAGAAATGAAAGAATGAGAGGTAGATGACATTGTTCAGGGAGAGCATATAACATAAGGAGAGAAGTTCAAGGCCAAGAATTGAGAAATGTCAACCTCTAATAGCTGGGTGTAATCCAGACATGGTTGTGGCCCTCAAAGCTTATTTACAAGGTCATTCTAAGAGTTGTTTTATTTCTCCTACCAATGTCTATGAATCTGTTTATTTTCCATTTATTTTTACTCCTTACCACTTCAAATCCAAACAGCCTGGTGGTGCAGTGGGTAAAAGCTTGGCTGCTAACCAAAAAAGTCATCAGTTCAAATCCATCTTGGAAACCCTTTGGAGCAGTTCTACTCTGTCCTATAAGGTCACTATGAGCTGGAATTGACTCGACGGCAACGGGTTTCGTTTTCTGATTTTATAGATATAGATATGTAACATGATATATATGCAAAAATGGGCTCAAGCATAATAATTGTGAGGATGCCGCAGGGTCAGGCAGTGTTCTGTTTGGTTGTACACAGGGTCGCTGTGAGTGGAAACCGACTCAACAGCACCTAACAACAACAATGTATTCTAAGAATTTAAGTCTAGAATTCATTCTTATAGGTGTTCCCAGGAACCTCATACAATTCGTAATTTTATTTTTAATTATTTCTCTTTACAAAAAAAGTACTTGCATTCTATTTTGTATTGTAAAATAGGCAGTTTATATCTTAGTTTTAGTTTACCTAATTTCCTTACATATATGTAAATATTTTACTTAAAGCATTATTTTACTATATTAGCCATTGTTGTTGGGTGCCTTTGAGTTGGCTCTGACTCATAGCAACCCTATCTACAAGAGAACAAAACACTGCCTGATCCTGAGCCATCCTCATGGTCATTATTGTACTTGAGACCATTGTTGCAGTCACTGTGTTGGTTCATTTCATTGAGTGTCTTCCTCTTTTTCACTGACCCTGTACTTTACCAAGGCATGATATCCTCCTCCAGGGACAGATCCTTCCTGATAACATGTCCAAAATATGTGAGAGAAGGCCTTGCCATCCTTGCTTCCAAGGAGCATGCTGGTTGTACATTCCAAGACAGATGTCTTCATTCTTTTGGCAGTCCATGGTATGCTCAGTATTCCTCGCCAAAATCCTATTTCAAAAGCATCAATCCTTTGGTTTTCCTTATTCATTGCCCACATTTTGCCTGCATATGAGGTGATTGAAAACACCATCGCTTGGGTTAGGTACACCTTACTCCTTAAAGGGACATTTGTGCTTTTTAACACAATAAAGAGGTCTTTTGTAGCAGATTTGCCCAATCAATGCAGTACCTTTGATTTCTTGACTGCTGCTTCAATGGGTGCTGATTGTGGATCCAAATAAAATAAAATCCTTGACAACTTCAGTCTTTTCTCTGCTTACCATGATGTTGTTTATTAGTCCAGTTGTGAGAATTTTTGTTTTCTTTATGTTGAGGTGTAATGCGTACTGAAGGCTGTAGTCTTTGATCTTTATCAGTAAGTGCTTCAAGTCTTCTTCACTTTCAGCAAGCAAGGTTGTGTCATCTGCATATCGCAGGTTGTTAATGAATCCTCCTCCAATCTTGATGCTGCGTTCTTCTTCATATATTCCAACTTCTCAGAGTATTTGCTTGACATACAGATTGAATAAGAATGGTGAAATGATACAACCTTGATGCACACTTTTCCTGACTTTAAACCACATAATATCTCCTTGTTCTGTTCCAACAACTGCCTCTCGATCTACATACAGGTTCCTCATAAGCACAATCAAGTGCTCCAGAATTCCCATTCTCTGCAGTGTTATCCACAATTTGTTATGATCCACACAGTCAAATGCCTTTACATAGTCAATAAAACACAGGTAAACTTCTTTCTGGTATTCTCTGCTTTCGGCCAGGATCCATCTGACATCAGCAGTGATATCCCTGGTTCCATGTCCTCTTCGAATCTAACTTGCATTTCTGGCAATTCCTTGTCAATGTAATGCTGCAATCACTTTAGAATGACCTTCAGCAAAATTTTCCTTGCGTGTGATATTAATGATATAGTTCGATAATTTCTGCATTGTATTGTATTACCTTTCTTTGTATTAGGCGTAAACATGGATCTCTTCCAGTCACTTGGCCAGGTAGCTGTCATCCAAAATTCTTAGCATAGAAGAGTGAGCATGTCCAGCACTGCATCTCTTTGTTGAAACATCTCAACTGGCATTCTGTCAATTCCTGGAGCCTTGTTTTTTGCCAATGCCTTCAGTGCAGCTTGGACTTCTTCCTTCAGTACTAGCAGTTCTTGATCATATGCCACCTCCTGAAATGGTTGAACATTGATGGATTCTTTTTGATACAGTGACTCTGCATTCCTTCCATCTTCTTTTCGTTGCTTCATGCATTGTTCAATATTTTGCCCATAGAATCCTTCACTATTGCAACTTGAGGCTTGAATTTTTCTTCAGTTCTTTCAGCATTAGGAATGCCGAGTGTGTTCTTCCCTTTTCATTTTCCATCTCCAGGTGTTTGCACATTTCATTACAATACTTAATTTTCTCAAGCTGCCCTTTGAAATCTGTTCAGCTGTTTTTCTTCGCCATTCCTCCATTCACTTTAGCTAGTCTACTTTTGAAATCAAGTTCCAGAGTCTCTTCTGACATCCATTTTGGTCTTTTCTCTCTCTCCTGTCTTTTTGGTGACCTCTTGCTTTCTTTACATATGATGTCCTTGGTGTCCTTCCACAACTTCTCGGGTCTTCGGTCATTAGTGTTCAATGCATCAGATGTATTCTTGAGATGGTCTCTCAGTTCAGGTGGGATATACTCAAGTTCAGACTTTGGCCCTCCGTGAACTTGCTCTAATTTTCTTCATCTTCTACTTGAACTTGTGTATGGGCAATTAATGATCTGTTCCACAGTCGGCCCCTGGCCTTATTTTGACTGATATTGAGCTTTTCCATCATCTCTTTCCACCATTGTAGTAGATTTGATTCCTGTGTACTCCATTTGGTGAAGTCCATGTGTATGGTCACTGTTTATGTTGTTGAAAAAAGGTATTTGCAGTGAAGACATCGTTCGTCTTGCAAAAATCTGTCATGTGATCTCTGATATCGTTTCTACCACCAAGATCATATTTTCCAACTGCCAGTCCTTTTTAGTTTCCAACTTTCACATTTCAATCACCAGTAATTATCAATGCATCCTGGTTCCATGTTTAATCAATTTCAGACTGCAGAAGCTGGTAAAAATATTCGGTTTCTTCATCTTTGGCCTTAGTGGTTGGTGCATAAATTTGAATAATAGTCATATTAACTGGTCTTCCTTGTAGATGTATAGATATTATCCTAGCTTGACAGTATTGTTCTTCAAGATAGATCTTGAAATGTTCTTTTTGATGATGAATGCAAAGTCATTCCTCTTCAATTTGTAATTTCTGGCATAGTAGACCATAGGATTGTCTGATTTAAAATGGCCAATACCAGTCCCTTTCGTCTCACTAATGCCTAGAATATCAATGTTTATGTGTTCCATTTCATTTTTGACGATTTCCAATTTTCCTAGATTCATACTTGGTACGTTCTATGTTCTGATTATTAATGGATATTTATAGCTGTTTCTTCGCATTTTGAGTTGTGCCACATCAGCAAATGAAGGTTCTGAATCCATCCACTTCATTAAAAGTGACTCTATTTTGAGGAAGCAACTCTTCTCCAGTTGTATTTTGAGTGTCTTCCAACCTGAGGGGCTCATTTTCTGGAACTATATCAGACAACATTCTTCTGCTATTCATAAGGTTTTCACTGGCTAATTTTTTTTTCAGAAGTGGACCACCAGGTCCTTCTTCCTCTTCTGTCTTAATCTGGAAGTTCAGCTGAAACCTGTCCGCCATAGGTGACCCTGCTTATGTTTGAATACTGGTGGCATAGCTTTTAGCATCACAGCAACTGGCAAGCTCCCGTAGGGTGACAGACTAACACACATGTGGGGGATTGACTATTACTGCTTTTAAAAGTCAAGTTATGTACCTCTTACCCTCTTACCTTCTGCCTTTACCTAGCATAGGAATTGCTGGGGCTTTTTTTTTTTGTCAGAATATCAGAAATTAATTTTTAATTTTAAGTGTTTAGGAAGTTTGCTGTAAAAGGTATGTATTTTCTCAATGAATTAAGTAGCTTAAAATTGATTGAACTGCATTCTAGTTGTTCACATTTTTGCATGTGGAGTAATACCACATCCTACCTGTAATTTTGTTTGTCTAGTGCCTTATTTTGTACAATACATGGTATGGGCCACTGTTAATACAGAATTGCTTGCACCCCTTGTTATTTTATCCTGCATGAAAATTCCACCCTAAACATTCTTCATAACACACTCATTGAGGTTGAGGAGAAAAAAAAAAAAAGAAAACTACAGTGAATAACATACTTGAATATTGGTAGTACAGGTTTTAGAAGTAATTTCAGCCAGTTTCCCCAATACAAAACTTGAGGACACATTTTTTGTATACTTGCATTACATGCTTGAAAAAAAAAGTTAAAAAATGGTCACCTCCCCTCTTTCACATTTTTCTGGACCAGGAATTTATATTTCAGCAGTTATGGCTGGTCACCTCGTTATGAATTATGGCTGCATAACCCCAGTGTAGAGATTTAGAACTTACTCATAAGAATTTTCAAAGCAGAAAGTAATAAGGGCACCTCTGTAATAATTTACAATTATCACCAGGATCAACATTATCATTGATATTTTATTATCAATTTATCTAACTATATTGCTCTCAGGAAGAGTCAGTGCCTGGGTGGTTCACAGGTTTAATTTCTAAACTACTAACCAATATGCTGACACTTCGAACCTACCCAGAGGCACCTCTGGAAGAAGGGGTGTGAAAACCTTATGGAATGCAGTTCTACTCTGCAACGCATAGAATCACCATGAGTCAGAATCGACCCAACAGCAACTTTGTAAAAAATACTCCAAGGTTAAGAAATACAGTCTTCGCCACGGCTGTGTCCCTCACAGTGGTTGCAGTGTTGCAGAACCAGATTCACCAGTCTACATTTGGGTAATGGAATATCTAGTTATCCAGATTTTTATTTTTAATCTCAGCTCTATTTCTAAAATAAATTACTATTGCACAATATTTCCATTGTAATTAGCTTACTTGTTTTAATCTGTATTAATTCAAACTCTTACAGTACTTGATTCATGTACAAAATATTCCCGAGTCTTTGCCTGACGATGCTAGAAGGTACTAGGGATCCAACTACAAGCATAAAAGACAAATTCCTGTCCTCGTAAAGCTTACAGCCTGATGGGTTAGACCAGCTTCAGTCAGGTGCCATACAAATAAAGTAAGATTGTTACTGTGAGGGTTACCTAGAAGAGTAGTTTACAAGAAAAGGGCCATATGACCTCTTGGTGAGCTTGACTGTTCTGCAGAGCGACAGGTGTCCTGAGGTCTACAGGGAAGATAACATGTTCACTAGGCGAAGGTGTAAAGAAGGCGTTAAGTGGAAGGAACAGTGTGTCAAAAGGTCTTCCTCATTAACATCATTTCTCAAGATTAAGTCTTGGTACCTTTAAATAGTTTCACCGATTGGGCAGAATATGCACTGACCTAAGAACACCTTCGGAATGTTTTGTAAGACAATTTTTTTTTTCAGTTAATCAGTTTGTTTTGTCTTTATTTGCCGGGAATAGCAAAATCCCTGTTAATTGATTATGCTCCTTCATCAAAGCTTTGGGGGATCTTGATTCTAAGATTAGAATCCCTTACCAAACAAATGTTTTGAAAAACAATGTATAAGAAAAATAACATATGAAATGTAGTAAGTGTGCTTGCTCTCTGAATTAACGTTATTGTGAATTCCTTTATCAAACTGCAAACTTCTTTCATATCCAGTAATCGCTACCTGACTTCCATTTGTGTAAATATAGATCTGCATATATTAAGATTACTTAAATAGTGGCTATACCTGAATATAAAAGGGGACTTTATTATCCTTCTTGTTTCTGCAAGCTTCTCTGGAATCACAATGAAGTATGATTTTCCTTGACACTGGAGAATTCAATACATACTAACTCAGTTCAGTCCATCATGACACAAATATTTGACTTGAATGACCTGCTTAAGAGACTAACTAATCTGAATGTATTTTCGATTTACATTTTGGTGTAGCAGAGAATTTAATTGCCTGTAGAGCTAATATAACCCAAGTAAGTGCATATTTCTACCTATTTTCTTGTAGTCACATTTAGTTTTTAACCTAAATGCATTAATGATTTTATATTTTAGTTTAAAATACAGAAATAATCATACACTTGTTTTTCTTTTCCCAACACATTGAGCTTCTTTCCTGACATTTTATTAAAAAAAAAAAAAATTATATTACTAGTCATGCATAGAGACAAATAGTCAATAGTATTTTTTCAAGAATAAGAATTAGGCTTTTTGAAGGTGACTTGATTTAATTTAATTTTTTTCTTCTTAGTGTAATTGGTTTTTCCAAGTTTGTGCCAATAGTAATGTTCCTATTGTGCTAGTATTGTTTGCCTAATATCATACCAATTTCAGGCATAATACTATTGAAATTTTGCTCAATATCATCTATCCAAAGATATGCCTATTGACTAGTTATAGAATAGCTCTATTTTAACTGCCTATTTATCACAGTACAAGTGTAAGTGAATATAGATTTATATGAACAACTCAGGGAACACTGCCGATTAAACTCACAATACTAATCGCTGCTATTTAATAAGCCAGAGCTGAATAGCCAATAAAAATATTTGCAGCTTCTAAAATATTCCTTATTACTCACAGAGAATAGATTATACTGAAGGATTCAGATACATTGATTATAAGGTTCATTGCCATGTCTGCCATATACAGATTTCCTCTACATTTTCCCAAAGTAGTCTAAACATTTCTATTACCACTGAGGAGATTCCTTCAACATCAATAACATTTCTTTTCTGTTTCTTTTCCCATCTTGTGATTAAGGCTTAAAATTGGTTCCGTGCATATAATCCACTCTCTCTCTCAAGTCCCTTATCTGTAAACTAAGAATAATTCATGTTAGCCTTTTTTTTCTAGTGGAAGTGTGATAATATTTATTTAACATTGTGATGATTTTAGGTGAAAAAATGTTCCATTAGTACCAAATGCTGTTGTTGTGATTTGTATGTCTTAAAATATTTGAAAAATGAGAAAGTTGGAGCTTTGATAGCTTGTAATTTCTTGGTAATAACAAGGAAATTAAAAAGCACATACACATTCAGCCTCTGCCTTTTGTTAAAAGCTTGGTATATAATCAACATTTTGGGTTGTTTTTCTTTTTTGGATAGAATTTCAGGGAGTGCAACAGGTTGTAAATAAAGTTTTAGCTAACTTCATCCTACCTTTATTTCTCAAGATTTTCATCCAGAAAAGGAAGATATCTTTCTGTCATCTTTTCACATTTTTTAGTTGTATACGAAAAATAAAATACAGAAGAGTTTCATGTCATGAAGACAGCTAATGTATGTTATATTTATATCCACATCACCACCACCACTAGCAGTTGCCATTAAGTCAACTTTGACTCATGGCGATTCCATGTGTGTCAGAACTGTGCTCCACAGGGTTTCCAGAGAAACACCAAACCAAACCCATTGCTGCTGAGTCACTTCCAACTTATAGCGACCCTAGAAGACAGAGTAGAACTGCCCCACAGAGCTTCCAAGGAGTGCCTGGTGGATTCGAACTGCCAACCTTTTGGTTAGCAGCTGTAGCTGTTAACCTCTATATCACCAGAGTTTCCATAGGGTTTTTAGTGACTGATTTTTCAGAAGTAGATATCCAGGCCTATCTTCCAAAGTGCCTCTGGGTGGTCTCGAACCTCCAACCTTTTGTTAATAGCCGAATGGATTAACTTTTTGCACCACCCCAGGACTCCTAGGTATTTATATTTATTGATATCCCTAAAATTTACAGCAAAGAAGCTGTTCTCATTTTTCAGGATTCTTTCATTTCTAAGTGTTTAGTAGGAGTTTCTTCTTTTTCTTTCTAATGACTTGAAATTCCTTTTATAAGTAAAAAATTTTTCAAATAGAAAAATATTGACATGACTTCTATTTTCACTTACAAATAAACCGTGCTTGTTTTATCCTAAAATACGTAGGGTAGGTATCCAGTGTGTGATGTTTTCTTAATCACTTCATGCATGTGTAATGCTGTAACCAGTTCCTGTCAGTTACATGTACCTGTGCATATATACATTTCAAGTTTATCAGTTATTCCACAAAATAACGAACTGTTTTGACTCTTTTAAAGTACATTTTTCTCAGTTATATAATCTCCCAATACAAAATATACCCTTTAGCCTATCTTCTAATGTTTTAGTTCACTCATGCCATTCTCATTTTTTCCCAATAAGAATCCAGATTGTTTCATTTTTGATGTTTTTCTGTTACCTCACACGACAGGCTTAGATGCTTCATAAATACTTTTAAGTGAATATCCTTTCTTAAATATAATTACACTAATTCTTAGTCCTTTAAACACACACACACAAGGTTTATCATGGACTTCTCCACTTTTGCACATAAAAAGATAGCAGATGGGTCAAAAGTATATTTCAGTGAATCCATAGAATTTCCAGTTTTATATGAATAAGAACACTTCTATATATCAATATGGCGTATCTACATATATATAATATGTTGATATATATATATATATCATGCAGAGTTGCATTTTGGACAATACACACACACACACTCAAACATTCACATATAAATAGTAAAACTGGTTTTGGCCAAAATAAATTTTTGGTTGAGGATATTTGTAGTGAAAAAAAATACATTATTCATTGCCGACTCAAGTTTTGTGGTTACATGCTTAAAAAATGAACTAAGTCACCATAGTAGGTTCTTCCAGGCTGGAGAACCAACTTTGTTAACCTCAGTGACCTTGACAGTACATTAGAGATGAAGGTAAACCACATTTGCACAGAACCCTCATATTTACAGATGTAGCATTTTGATGGATACGATAAAACTGTGCATTTTTCAGCCTTTGTATGAAGAATACAAAAGACGATGACTGTTGCTATAAATTATTCCTGGGCAACAAACATTATTTGTCGAGATGGAGCCCAATGTAATCCAATGGAGTTTTCATAGACACTCACGCCTCAGTCATGATTTGAATGAGAACAGTGTTTATATACTTGCTTTTGTAACTAACATGTCATTCCCATCATTTATCTTTCATCTCAACAGTTAACCTAAAGTACTGATTCCTAATTATTGTGATTCAGACAATGCCATTAATTTTTGTGATAGATTTAGACTTCCTATCATAGCAGACACTTAGATTTACAGGGCTCTGACCAGAGTTGAGTGAAAAAGAAGCTTAAATAATCACAGATCAGAATAGAGCAGGTGAATCCATGAAAAATAGGCAATGGATTATCAGGAAACAATTTACCTCATCTTTAACACAAGCATCTATAAATAGATAGGGCAATTTATCAGCCATTTCACAACTTCTACAACAACTGTATACCTTTTAAGTTTTAAATTATGTTGTGTGCTTAGAGCTATTTATATTAACAGACTGCTGCTCAGTTTTCAAGTGATTCATCATAGATATCTTAATTTTTATACTTTTGTTATAAAACATTTTTTGAGCTCTTATGTCTCTCAGCGATTCTGGGTAACTTGTAAGAAAGCCATAGTGTTCTGAGTTGTGAAATACTAAATAATACTGTTCTGGCTTTTCAGTAGCATGTGCTTAAAATCCAGGCCAAAGAAAAATTTTAGACAAGTCATGAATTCTTCACTTAAGTATTTGCTGTTTTTCCTCACCTTTTTGTAGATCTTTGTCATCTTTGTCACTTCTGTCTTTGTCATCATCACTCAGCATTTTTTGGCCTTTCTGCACATTTATCACTCATGTTCCTTTTGTCTTTCTATCTTTTTTTGATGTCTCCTTTTCCTCCTGTTCTCTTGAATGCTGTCTGGATCACCCTGTTTCTTTTGTTTTTGTGCCTTAGCAGTTACACCTGACAGAGTCTTATAGTTCAGATACTTAACCCTGACCACTCCTTTCAGTTACCACCCAGTTGTATGATGTATTAGTTTTCTAAGGCTGTAGTAACAAAGTACCACACCATAGGTAGTTTAAATCAGCAGAATGTCATTATGTGGAGGCTAGAAGTCCAAAATCAAGGTTTCAGCAGCATCATGCTCTCTCTGCAGGCTATAGGGGAAGAAGTTCTTCCTTGCCTCTTCTATCTCCTGTTGGTCCAAGGCCTTCCTTGGCTTGTGGACCATAGCTCCAATCTCTGCTTCAGTCAGCACATGGTCATCTTCTCTCTGCATTCATCTGTCTCTGTGTCTCTTCTTTTCTTCTTATAAGAACACCAGTCATGTTGCATTAGGGCCCACCCTACTCCAGTATGACTTCATGCTAACTCAACTAATTACGCATGCAAAGATGTTGTTTCCAAAAGAGGTCACATTCAGTTATGAATTCAGTACATCTTTTTGGGGGACACAATTCAACCCATGACACATGGCTAAAAGAAATAATAGTTATTTTATATATGGGACTTTAAACGTTTAACGCGTCATTTCATATATGTTAATTCACCTTAAATCCTTGTCTTTTTCAGAGTGCACGCACTTGAATTTTAAAAGCCACTTAAAAGAAGTGCAGTTATCTTAGAACATAATCTTTTGATATATTTGGGATGTTAAGCATTAAATTGATTATCCCCTCCCCTGCCCCCAGAAATCTTTTTTTCTTAAGAACAATATATGCCTCTCTGCAAACATGCCAAATTAAAATATAAAAAAATATTGAATGTCATTTTGGAATACATTAGATCATTTTAGACATACATGGTGCGTACTTCACCTGTCTCTCCAACTCTATTTTTGAGGTCTAAAGGGCCATGCAGAGTGTTTTTGAACAGCCTTTTCCTTTGTTCTGATGTCTTAATATTCCTTTTGGTTGTACTTAAGGTATTCAATAGGAATAAGCAAATTCTGTTTGGGGACAAGTAAGAGGACTCCCTGGGAACAGAGCAACCGTAGCTGTGGTCTGAAAGGTGCCTAGTTAATGACGTTGTTGCCGAGTGTCCCTTCCACCCATAACTGACTGCGTACTGTACATGGGATTCTGTTTTCTTTTTGCCAAAAGGCTTGTAAAAACTGATTGCCGCTGAGTTGATTCCAACTCATAGTGAACCTATAGGACAGGGTAGAACTGCCCCATAGTGTTTCCAAAGGCGGTGGATTCGAACTGCCGACCTATTTGGTTAGCAGCTGAGCTCTTAATTACTGAGCTACCAGGGCTCCAAAAGGTTTGTAGAGATACTGAAAAACAATATTTATGGATGCAGGGCATTTTATTTAGATTCAGTGGCATATTTGATTGGCAAGTATATCAGTAAAATAGGTGGATTTATTTAAAAAGTTTATTTTATTGTGATGCCTTAAACTTGAGATTTTATTGTCAGTCTTTTTTTTTTTTTTTTTTTACAAATTACTCATTCACTTGTAGTGATATTGTCTAAAATTTTTATTCCTGCTTTTTGGCATGCATAGCATTCATTTGAGAAAGATAGGGATATTGGTTATTACTTTATCCTAATAATAAACGTTATAATAATAATGAGGTGGCAAGTCATTACTACTTATTAAGGCCATTTTCTGTCTCCAGCACTAGCCTATGCAACCTGTGTAGATAAAGCTTATTCTGAGCCCTGGATATGTGTTAGTCACTGTCCTAAGCACTGAATAAACATATTAATTTATTTAAGCATTGTAACAACCCCTATATACTCATTGCCATTGGTCGATTCTGACTCATAGCGACCCTATAGGACAGAGTAGAACTGCCCCATAGGGTTTCCGAGGCTGCAGTCTTTACAGAAGCAGACTACCACATCTTTCTCCTGTGGAGTGACTGGTGGGCTCAAACCATCAACCTTTTGGTTAGAGCCGAGCACTCAACCACTGCGCAACCAGGGTACCTAACAATGCTATAAGGAATAATTACTCCCATTTTACAGATGAGGGAATTGACACTTAGGTACAAAAGTCACATATTCTTTCTAAACAGTTCTAAAACATTTCATTCAAAATGCCTTTCTTAGCAGCAGCCAAAAGGCTAAGGAACACTGGTAGAATGAGAGATACGGGTAGGAGCCACTATGAATGGGGGTGACCTTTGGTAAATGCAGACTATTTTTTCGTCTGATATTTTAACTCATGGATCGTCTACCTTGAATAGGTATGATTACAAGCACTTATAAGAGAGAACAAGATTTGGAGTGCTAGAAAGGAAACCTCAAACAAGGCTGTATTTTAATTTTTAGTTAGGGTAGCAAATGATCTTTCAAATCAATTAATTAGTTGCAAATTATTTAAAATTAATTGAATAGTGGCTTCCAGTATATACCAATGGCATGAATCTGAAATAAAGGTGCTCTTAAAGAGGCTACTGATTTGAGAAATTTTTCTCATTGTATTTGAAAATAATTAAACTCACATGTTCAGTGTTAATAGAATCACTAATGAAAAGAATTTTGTAGGACAGAGCAGGAAGGGACCTTAGATATCATGTGCTTCAGCTTCATCCAATTAAGATGAAAAATAAAGCCCAAAGCGTTGACCTTGACTTGCCCAGTCTTAGAGGCAGTTACTGGCTGAGTTAGGTCTACTGAAAACCTACTTAGAAATAAACCCATATCAAGATTAAACATCCAAATTTGTATTTTAAAACGGTGTGATTCTTTCTTTGTCAAATACAGTTTTCCCCTGAAAAATATTTAAAATATATCATCAGAATTACTTCTGCATATTAATCAATAGCATTTTTAGATATTACAATGCATTTTATTTCAATAGGTAACAGAATATGATCTTTATAACTAGAATTGATATACCTTAGTTACAAAGTACTTGTAAAAATTATTAAATTTAAAACATCTGAACCCAGCCCTGGGAGCTGCAGTTGCCCTCCATGCTTCCCTGCCCTCCCCACTGACGCCATACTCCAGTTCTGCTTGAATTTACTTTTGGCAACATCGTTGGAATGTATCTGGCTGAGAACTATGACATACCATACCAGCCCCCCAAAAACTGAAGAAATGAAGAAGGACTTGGATGGCAAGAAGAAGCCACCTAGCTCATGAGGTGACTCCCACTGCTGGTGGATACAGTGATCAGACCACTTTGAGGGCCTCCTCACCTTCGAACCCTAGGCTCCTGTTCTCGTCACAGCCTTCTCAAGGTTCTTCTTTGCTAGACCCTGAGTTGCCTTAGAGCAAAAATGGGGCCACCAGTTAAGAGTTCCCTATACCTTCCCTACATCCTCACTTCTCTCCGCACTTCTGGGAGTTTGAGGGATCCTAAGACGGATTATGGTGCCAGGTTAGTAAACATGACCTTCAATTAGTAGTCTACGTCTTGTTCTTTGGGATTTCTACCACCTTTGTTCAAAAGAAAACTCGATGAGTTTTGTATAACTGATCAGATACAAATAATGCTAATTGCACAGTTACAGCAGTTGTAATAGGTGCTTGGTAACCATTTGGTAATGAATGATGTTTCAATAAATTTAAATTAATATCTGGAAGTCAGTTTCTAGTGAATTGCCCATTTATCTTATACTGCGGTTAGGCAGCTCCATAGTTGCTTGTTTAACCAGTAAGTCAATTTACTATTCACTAAGTGAGAAAGTGAGAAACTATATTCTGAGAACCTTGTTAGGAACTGGGGAATTAAAAAAATATGTAAAACTATGGTCCTTGCCCTCAGTAGAGTTCATAGTCTACTTAGTGTGCATATGTTTTGTACTGATGTATTTGATCTAGTTTTTCTCCCTCAAAAAAGTCATACTCATTGTAAGGGGTTACAAGTGCATTTGACATCACAAGAATAATGAGAAGTTGTTTGGAAAGGAAATTTTAGGTCTTTTCGCATTTAAAAAAAAATATGTATTTATATTATATCTCCTAAGAAAAATAGTAATAAATAAAATAAAATATCTGAGTTAATAAAAGAAAGACTAGTTACCCATAATCTCCAAACCCAGAGCCAACCATTGTTAATATTCTCTTATTTATCCTTGTCGCCTTTTTTCATGAGTATACACATTATACATTTTTAAAAACATATCAAAGTTGCATTATGCAAGTTTTTAACCTGCTCTTTGTCTTTAATAATATATTTTTTTACTATGTTTAATAATATATTTTACCATATCATTAAATATTCTTTCCTGGTATCACCCTGAGTTTCTATTTATACCTAACTTAAGAAACTAGTCCCCTATTATTGATATTTTAGATGAGTCCAGGAATTTTTTTTTTTACCTAAAAAAACAAAGAAGTGCAACAACTAAAACTTTTCTAGAAAAATCTTTGGAAATGTTCTTAATTACTTATTTTCATTTACCAATCTACTTCACAATTTTTAATTTAATAACTGAAGTACCAATTAATTAAAGTTTAAAGTATTATTCCTATTCTATCATTTTTGTTTAACTTGGTAAAAGGCTACCTTTCTGAAAAGTATATGCCTTTATGTTGCCGGAGTCGACTCGATGGCACTGGGTTTTTTTGTTTATTTTTCTTCCTTTTTGTTTAATTTTGACCTCAAAGCATTTAGTTTTTAAGCAGTTGTTTTAGCAAGATAAATGTAAGGCTAATGTATCACTGAAATATGAAAGTGTTCTTTCAAAACAATAGACTGAACTTTTATGCTTTTAAAAATTTTATTATACAAATGAATTCTGTCATAATCCTATTTAATATGAGAATGGAATAAAAAGTATAGCATGAGTTACACAATTTGGTAATAATTTTTGCAATGTTAGTATCCTAGGAAGCATAATGGCACTTTATTTTGGCTAAGCATTGCTCCATGCATCTCCTGTGAAGATAGCTAGGAGAGTAGCTCGCTTGTTGTTCACGTATATCATGGAAATAAAGTTTCATATCTAGAGAGAAACAAGTATAGCTTTCCTTCCCAGATGATAAAATTCCATTAAGTGATTTACTTCTGAGGCAGCAGTTAAAGAGAAATGACCGTGGGGATATTCATATTTTCATAAACAATTTTCACGTTCATGAGGAGGGGCCCTCTCTCCCTGTAATCCCGATATCAAGAGTCTCATAGGACTCATTTGTGCTGTTCATAACTATGGGTTCTGAGTTTTTTAGCTCATGCTTTACAAACAAATGAGTTTTTTCATTTGTTCCTAATGACTTTGGTTTATACAAAGAGATCTTAAACTGTCCCCAGAGCAATAATTTTCCTAAAATGTTATTAGAACATCTTTACAAATTTAGCAACAAAGGTTTCATTAACAATGGAAGGCATTGGGAACTGTAGGCCCTTGGCAAATACAGTGTTCACCAGTCTTGTTTTATTTTCAGTGATGATTACAAATGATCTTTGAACTGTACATTGATTCTTTATCTGATGTGTGAGTAAGGAGGATGAGTTGATGGGGTGGGGAGAGATGCTAGAAAAATCAGAACAGTAGTCTCAGGCAAATCAGCTCTATCCGAACTTTTCCTAGGAGTTTCAAGAACCTGCACAATGTGTACATCCGACCTTTTGCTAATAAAGCCGTGCCTTCTCCAAGAGCTTGAGGATTTGTAGTGAGACTGAGAATTATTTTTCAATGGGCCATCAACTGGCTTCAGATTGTATCTGTAAGCATCTATTCGTATCATTTCATAGTAATCAAAGTTGACACATTTGCTACTCTAAGAGGGATGACTGCAACAAGCCTGAAACTTAACCTAAGTTCCTTTCAGGGCACGTCCACATTATGTGATCTTTCTCTGGGTTTTCAGCTGCAGTTGCTGATGAAGGACCTGCCCCTGTTCTAGGCAACCTTGCCTTCAAAAGCTTTCTCTGCCAAGGACACTTTGTGTTGGCTTCCTTTAGGGTGGTTGGTCTGTCATTTCATCTAATACTTTACTGCTCTGTGTCCTTTGAGGATTTCTTCCCCTTGCTCTGCCTATGAACAACTTGCCACACAGTAGTTTCTTACATACATCACTGACCTATGTCCTTTTCAGTCACCCAGAGGCTGTGTTTTAACAAGTATCACTTCAAAGCTGATGAACAGAATGGATTCTTATTGATGTCTTGCCAGCATTGAATATTGCTCAAAATAATTGATTCGACTGTAGGTGAAAAAAAAAAAAAAGTTACTAAAAAGCAGGTGAGAGGTGACATCTGTGACCAGTTCAGCCCCTCACTGGATAGGCCTGGTGCCTGGTGACAGTACCTTCTTACAGAATATGTTATCTTTTATTTAAAATTTGTTGTTGCTTTCACTTCATATCAGTTAGGACTTTATTGGACAACAAAAAGCAGAATTCATTGACATTAGCAAATTATTACTATTAATGCCACTACCGTCGAGTTGATTCCAACTCATAGCAACCCTACAGGACAGAGTACAACTGCCCCATAGGGTTTCCAAGGAGTGGCTGATGGATTTGAACTGCCAACCTCTTGGTTAGAAGCTGAGCTCTTAACCACTGTGCCACCAGGGCTCCATTACTGTTAATAGACATCAATATATTTTGCCTTCATGGTCGTTAGCCATCTCTAAGCTGAAGAAAATAAGAAATATTTTCATATCCAAAGCGTCCTGATTCTGTTATTGTAGTGCATAATATACTCTGTACAAACAGAGTTCCCTCTCATGCAACAAAAGTTCATAAGACAGACATCATGGTATTATTGTAGAAGTTAAATAAAATAAGACGTAACTAGAACAGTGTTGTAGTTAGGTATCATCAAGTCAACTCTGATTCATAGTGACCTCATGTGTGACAGTGTAGAACTGCTCCATAGGGTTTTCTTGTTTATAATCTTTACAGGAGCAGATCATCAGGTCTTTCTCCTATGGAGCTGCAAGGTGGATTTGAACAGCCAACCTGTCTGTTAGCTCCTATGGAGCTGCAAGGTGAATTTGAACAGCCAACACTTCACTGTTTGCACCATGAGGGTGCTTTAACTAGAACACAAAACAAACAAACAAACAAAAAGAAAACCAAACCTATTGTCATCAGGTTGAATACAACTCAGAGCGACCCTACAGGACAGAGTACAGCTGCCCCATAAGGTTGCCACAGCTGTAAATCTTTATGGAAGCAGACTGCCACATCTTTCTCTCGAGGAGCAGCTGGTGGATTTGAACCAACCTTTTGGTTAGCAGGCGATCACCGAACCACTGAATTGTGAGGGCTTCTTAAAACATAACCAATAATAATAATAATAAACCGTGGCTGTAGACTGGCCCCATAGGGTTTCCAAGGCTGTAAATCTTTAAGAAAGCAAACTGCCACATCCTTTTCCAACGGAGTGGCTGGTGGGTTAGAACTGTCATCCTTTCAGTTAGCAGCTGAAGCTTTAACTGCTGCCACCAGGGTCCCCTGCTTAAAACATAGCACAATGCAAAAGTGTTATATTCTGCCTCTAATGCCCCTTTAGCCAAAGTCCAGGTCTTTGGATGGGCCGACCCATTTATTGATTTGTATATGTGTCTGACAGTTTAACATGAGCCAGTAGTAAACCAAAAAACCAAAATCAGTGCCGTCGAGTCGATTCCGACTCATAGCAACCCTATAGGACAGAGTAGAAATGCCCCATAGAGTTTCCAAGGAGCACCTGGTGGATTTGAACTGCTGACCCTTTGGTTAGCAGCTGTAGTACTTTAACTACTACACCACCAGGGTTTCCTAGCCAGTAGTAGCTACTGAATAATGAGAATATGGACTTTTGATGTTAAGGAGCTCTGGTTATAAACTTGGCTAATAACCAAAAGGTCAACAGTTTAAACCCCTCAGGGGCTCTGCTGGAGCAAAGACCTGGTGATCTGCTCCTATAAAAATTACAGCCTAGGAAACCTTGTGGGGCAATTCTCTTCTGTCCTATGGGGTCACTGTGAGTGGGGATCAACTCAATGGCATCCAACAACAACAACATAGTATATGGCACTGTGTTCTTTCCAGGAAATGCAGTTTAACGTCTGCTTTTTCATTTCTTTTGGCTTTTCTATATTTGCATTTACCTTTTCTTCTTGAAACCATTGAAATTGCAGACTGGTTCTGTAGGCAGTAACAGACCTAACTCAATTGACCCTATACCTGTATTTCCTGTGCTATCTTAATACATTCCTCATAGAAAGCAAGCTGTTACTATTAAGTCTAATATTACGAAAACATGCCTTGGTTGATGAATTGGTGATTTCAGTAGATATTTTATTTTTATTTCTCACAAATTGTCATGTTAGTCTCTTGACCAACATTATGGCAGTCATGTAGTGATGTGCTCTGTAGCCTGTAATATTTGGAGTAAACGACTCTCTTTTATAGCAGTTGATGTAGAGCAAATCTGTGTTTCTTAACTTTCTCACTGAAGTTAGTAAAAGATGGTTGCATCTCTATAATCTCACGTTGTATCTATCGGTATTGAGCATGTTCTTCAAAATACGGTTTTCATCATGATTTCGGTGTGCTGTGTGGAGAGCTGTTCGTAACCAGAGCAAGGGGCAGAAGCTATCACCAACCATCAGGAAGGTTACTGATACTTTGAAAAAAAGGAGTTCAGGGCTGAGAGGGAAGCCAAAAGAAAGATATGAAGCACTTTGCAAGTTTCTTCTCTTCGTTCTTTAAAAACAAATCAAAGAAACAGCCCAAAGAAAAAAAGACTGCTTGCCTCTAACACCACAGAGAAAAAAAGCTTCAGTCAGCAAAGGTCAAGGAACTTTTCTGAAAATAGTTTAATTACTTGCAGGAAGAGATAGTTTTAGCCATTTCTGGAAACTATGAATTTTGTATGATATTTCCTACAACGTCATACATCTGGTGTAATGCCACCGAATCCTGATCGTAGCCCTCCGTAGCAGCTTAACAAAATACAATGACAGACATCTTACTTGTAGTCACTGAGAAACTTCTTCCTGTTGTCCGGACACTCCTTTAACCAAACAGTGTTTTAATCATCAAGGTCCTAAATCTGTCAGAAGGGATAGTGGCATTTTGTTATCTAGACATAACACTTTGTTATTATTAGCCATGTTCGAATTATAGATGAGAAGTTTTAATAACAGTTTAGTGAATATACAGAAGCAAAATTAAATTTTTTAAAGTTTTTTTTTAATTACTGGAGTGTTCTTTCAGATAATATTTTAAACACTTATTAAATGTGGTATATATACAGAAATTTGAAGGAATACTATTTAGCAAAACAATTGATATAGCAAAGTAGATGTGAAAATTTACAATTTATGAATAGCCAAGGGTAATGAAATCTACTGAAAAAGTTTTCCACTATAACACTGTATTTTGGAGTCCAAGTCAAAATTTAATATATATATATATGTATTTTTTTTGGAGGGGGTGATAGTTTTTATAAAGATAAGGGGAAATACTTTATATGTTCTCCTGATTTCTACTTATGTTTTATTAACTATGGTATTTTTTCCAGGTTCCAGAATTTGGAGTGTTGTTTGGAAAAATTATTTTCAGAGAAAATTATGTAATAATTTAGGAGAAAATGTTTATGCAGTCTCCAAATTAATTAGACTTTTCAGCCGGTGTTTTCTTATCATTCTTGCGTCTACCAGTTATAAGAGCAAAATTTTGGCATAAGACGTATATTAATGTAGGTTGAAATATAAAGCGCCCTGTTTTAATTGGTTTTTGAAACCTATGTTACTAATTTTATTTAAACATCATTTCAAGTATGGAAATAATAGTTGCATTTAATTGTTATTGTTAGGTGCCATCGAGTCAGTTCTGACTCATAGCGACCCTATCCACAACAGAACGAAACACTGCCCGGTCCTGCACCATCCTTACAATCGTTGCTATGCTTGAGCTCATTGTTGCAGCCACTGTGTCAGTCCACCTCATTGAGGGTCTTCCTCTTTTCCTCTGACTCTGTACTCTGCCAAGCATGATGTCCTTCTCCAGGGGCTGATCCCTCCTGACAACATGTCCAAAGTATGTAAGACGCAGTCTCGCCATCCTTGCTTCTAAGGAGCATTCTGGCCACATTTCTTCCAAGACAGATTTGTTCTTTCTTTTGGCAGTCCATGGTATATTCAATATTCTTCGCCAACACCACAATTCATAGGCATCAATTCTTCGGTCTTCCTTATTCCTTGTCCAGCTTTCACGTGCATATGATGCAATTGAAAATACCATGGCTTGGGTCAGGCACACCTTAGTCTTCAAGGTGACATCTTTGCCTTTCAAACCTTTAAAGAGGTCCTTTGCAGCAGATTTACCCAATGCAATGCATCTTTTGATTTCTTGACTGCTGCTTCCATGGCTATTGATTGTGGATCCAAGTAAAATGAAATCCTTCACAACTTCAGTCTTTTCTCCATTTATCATGATGTTGCTCATTGGACCAGCTGTGAGGATTTTTGTTTTCCTTATGTTGAGGTGCCATCCAAACTGAAGGCTGTGGTCTTTGATCTTCATTAGTAAGTGCTTCAAATCCTCTTCACTTTCAGCAAGCAAGGTTGTGTCATCTGCATAACGCAGGTTGTTAATGAGTCTTCCTCCAATCTTGATGTCCCGTTCTTCTTCATATAGCCCAGCTTCTCGGATTATTTGCTCAGCATACAGATTGACTAGGTATGGCAAAAGAATACAGCCCTGACGCACACCTTTCCTGACTTTACACCAATCAGTATCCCCTTGTTCTCTCCGAACAACTGCTCTTGATCTATGTAAAGGTTCCTCATGAGCACAATTAAGTGTTCTGGAATTCCCATTCTTCGTAATGTTATCCATAGTTTGTTATGATCTACACAGTCAAATGCCTTTGCATAGTCAATAAAACAGAGGTAAACATCCTTCTGGTATTCTCTGCTTTTAGCCAGGATCCATCTGACATCAGCAATGATATCCCTGGTTCCATGTCCTCCTCTGAAACCAGCCTGAATTTCTGGCAGTTCTGTCGATATACTGCTGCAGCCATTTTTGAATAATCTTCAGCAAAATTTTGCTTGTGTGCGATATTAACGATATTGTTCTATAATTTCCACATTTGGTTGGATCACCTTTCTTGGGAATAGGCATAAATATGTATCTCTTCCAGTCAGTTGGCCAGGAAACTGTCTTCCATATTGCTTGGCATAGATGAGTGAGCACCTCCAGTGCTACATCTGTTTGTTGAAACATCTCAATTGATATTCCATCAATTCCTGGAGCCTTGTTTTTTGCCAATGCCTTCAGAGCAGCTTGGACTTCTTCCTTCAGTACCATTGGTTCCTGATCATATGCCACCTCTTGAAATGGTTGAACATTGACTAATTCTTTTTGGTATAATGACTCCGTGTATTCCTTCCATCTTCTTTTGGTGCTTCCTGCATCATTTAATATTTTCCCCATGGAATCTTTCACTGTTGCAGCTCGGGACTTGAAATTTTTCTTCAATTCTTTCAGCTTGAGAAACGCCGAGCGTGTTCTTCCCTTTTGGTTTTTCATCTCCAGCTCTTTGCATTATAATACTTTATTTTGTCTTCTTGAGACGCCCTTTGAAAGCTTCTGTTCAGTTCTTTTACTTCATCAAATCTTCCTTTTGCTTTAGCTGCTCGATGTTAGAGAGCAAGTTTCAGAATCTCCTCGGACATCTATCTTGGTCTTTTCTTTCCTTTCTGTATTTTCGATGACCCCTTGTTTTCTTCATGTATGATGTCCTTGATGTCGTTCCACAACTCGTCTGGTCTGTGGTCACTAGTGTTCAATGTGTCAAATCTGTTCTTCAGATGGTCTGTAAATTTAGGTGGAATATACTCATGGTCATATTTTGGCTCTTGTGGACTTGCTCTGATCTTCTTCAGTTTCAGCTTGAACTTGCATATGAGCAATTGATGGTCTGTTCCACAGTCAGCCCCTGGCCTTGTTCTGACTGATGGTATTGAGCTTCTCCATCATCTCTTTCCACAGATGTAGTCAATTTGATTTCTGTGTGTCCCATCTGGCGAGGTCCATGTGTATAGTCACTGTTTATGTTGATGAAAGAAGGTATCTTGCAAAATTCTATCATTCGATCTCTGGCATTGTTTCTGTCACCAAGGCCATATTTTCCAACTACTGATCCTTCTTCTTTGCTTCCAACTTTCACATTCCAATCGCCAATAATTATCAATGCATCTTGCTTGAATGTTCAATCAATTTCAGACTGCAGCAGCTGATAAAAGTCTTCTATTTCTTCATCTTTGGCTCTAGTGGTTGGTGCGTAAATTTGAATAATAGTCGTATTAATTGGTCTTCCTTGTAGGCGTATGGACATGATCCTATCACTGACAGCGTTATATTTCAGGATACATCTTGAAACATTCTTTTTGACGATGAATGCAACACCATTCCTCTTTGAGTTGTCATTCCCAGCATGGTAGACTGTATGATTGTCTGATTCAAAATGGCCAATACCAGTCCATTTCAGCTCATTAATGCCTAGGATATTGATGTTTATGTGTTCCATTTCATTTTTGATGATTTCCGATTTTCCTAGATTCATACTTTGTACATTCCAGGTTCTGATTATTAATGGATGTTTGCAACTGTTTATTCTCATTTTGAGTCATGCCACATCAGCAAATGAAGGTCCCAAAAGCTTTATTCCATCCGTGTCATTAAGGTCGACTCTACTTTGAGGAGGCAGCTCTTCCCCAGTCATTTTTTGAATGCCTTCCAACTGGGGGGCTCATCTTCTAGCACTATATCAGACAGTGTTCCGCTGCTATTCATAAGGTTTTCATTGGCTAATGCTTTTCAGAAGTAGACTGCCGGGTTCTTCTTCCTAGTCTGTCTTAGTCTGGAAGCTCAGCTGAAACCTGTCCTCCATGGGTGACCCTCCTGGTACCTGAATACCAGTGGCATAGCTTCCAGCTTCACAGCAACACGCAAGCCCCCACAGTATGACAAACTAACAGACACGTGGGGGTTGTATTTAATACTACCTTTAAATAAAATACATGTTTTTTCATTCTTTGACCAATAAAATACATATTTTTTCATTCTTTGACCAATATATCTGAATGTCATTACTATATAATATTACTCATTTTCAGATACGATCTAGTTAATAAAGTCGTCTTTTAAAATTGACTGTCATAAAGCCTGATCTGCCTTTATTGTCAATACTATGAAGCTTTTCATTAATAGAAAACTACTGTGGATTGCTTCTTTAGAATACCACTAAATGTTAGAGACATCGTCTACTGTACAGGAGTTTCCCTACTGGATGAGGATGTCTGGGAATTCATATGGATGAAATTCCACTCCACCACAGCAGTTTCTGAGAAGAAAATATTATTGGAAGCTTTAACTTGTAGTGATGACAGGAATTTATTAAACAGGTGGGTCAAGTAATTTTCCAATTAATTTGAAAATGTGTAATGCAAGTATTCCTGTGTTAATCAGAGTGCTCTGGAGTTGTTTTTATTTGCTTGAATATATGCTAGTTACTCTAAAATATATCTTCCCAAGGCATAGAAAAACTGTACATTTTATTCACCACATCTTTCTCCCTTGCAGAGACTGGTGGGTTTGAACTGCCAGCCTTTCAGTTAGCAGCTGAGTGCTTTAACCACTGGGTCTCTTTCCTTGAATACGTGCTAGTTACTCTGAAATACATCTTCCCAAAGCATAGAAAAAATATTAACAGGACTAGAGCTACTTGACTTGAAAGATACACCTTTGTTCATGACTATTATGTTTGTATACATAGACATATATAGGAAAATACTTCATTGTAAAAGGAAGTGTTTACTGTTCAAAAATATTTTTAAGTGAGTATTGCATCATCAAACCAGAATTGTGAGTTCTCCACCCCCAGGGTTTTCAGACTTTAGTTAATATATTTATTTCAAAATACTATATGAGTTTGACCCTTTCCCTTTTTTTAAGCAAAAATTTGTCCCATTGATTAGTAAAGTTGACAGTGAACTCTTCTTTTGAAGAACATGACAAACTAAATTATATATTTAATTAGGATGATTATAAAAATGTTGAAGTCATTGCACTAAAAATTCATCCACAATTCTACCCTTAAGGCTCCTGAATCTGTCCCTGAATTCTGAGGTGGTGCTGGATCAAGATGCGATCGATGTCATAATCCACGTTGCTCGAAATCCACATGGCCGAGACCTTGCCTGGAAATTTTTCAGAGATAAATGGAAGATATTAAATACCAGGTAGAAATAAAAATTCAATTATTCATACTTGAGTGAATAAATTAATGGTGATATATGAGTGATAAAGTCCCCAATTTTTTTGTTATACCCAAGATCCAAGAAATAGGGTACGTTTTAAAATAGTCAACCAAGATGGCAACCAAGTGATATTGCCCCTTATGTAAAACTCAGGATTATTTTATAAATTCTATAACATTATCCATTTATTAAAGGCAGATAACCTTAATTAATTTTATATGTAAAGGTGAAGAGTGCAAAAGGTTTAATGGAGCAACTTTTCTGAAAATCTATCAAATTGTCTGAGGTTCGAGAAATCATACCATAAAACTCCTGTATCCTTAACATGTTATAGGAAAAATGACTTATAAACTTAATATGACACTATAATAAGAAAACTTTAATTACTTTTGTAAAATTACTTTAATTACATGTCCCTAAAATAGAAAATAGAAAATATCTGAAACAAAGCCAGGAGGCAGAGAAGGAACATTAATCGCTTCGAATCATTGTAAGATTTTAGTTGCTGTAGAATTCATTCCCAGGACATCTTGTTTCATGGTAGGATTTCTTCAGCCTCAATTTTAAAAATATTTCATTATGTATTTAAATATATTATAATAAATGTTAATTTATTAGTCTGATAATCTCTGTGGTATTTTAAAAGTTAAATTTATTATAGAGCGTGTAAATGCTGCATGTTCCTCTCAAACTTAAATGTCTCCAGACAGTAAGCAGTTCTGTTGACCTTCCTCTTAAAAATTGGCATATAGACTTTATTACTTTTAACCACACCTTTATCAGTTGCTGCTATAAGGAATTCTATTTGAATTGTTTGAATTTGTATATTAAAGCACACTTTTATGTAGAGATATTTCATTGTCAGAAAGCACTGATATCCCTAGAAGGCACATTGGCTCTTTTTTATTTTGGGTTCAGAATTTGGAATGACTGGAAGCTTAGAGTTTGCTTTGCTGTCAAGCAAATAATACAATGAACTGTCAGACACTTAAGATGAAATTAATGTATGCAAGCATTTTACTTTAGAGTGTAGGAATACGCAATACACAAGAGTTTCTTTAGAGTGGCTTTGAAGTGCAGTATAATCCATATATACTTTAATTTCTACCAAAAATGTTTGGTTCCTGGTATGCCTATTTTGTCTCACTGAAAGTCAGTGATCTCTATGCCAAAGGTAAAAAAGATTGACTTTTCAATGTATCTATAAATACAGTAGCGGTTTTCTTGACAAACACAATTGTCTTCTTCTGCTCCTAAAAACTAAAAACTACTCCTCTGTAAATCCTTAGATGTTGGACTTCTTGGGAGCCCTGTCTTTTTTCCCCTTCATGTGCTCTCCCTGATTTTAGTTGACAACTACTATTAACGTTTTCAGTCATTCTCAAGTCTGTATCTCTATCTCATACATTTCACCTAAGCTTCACCTTATGATATCCAGTTGCCCCTTGTGGGCCTCTCTGGGGGTGTGTTTGGAAAACTTTTGTCTTTTGTCTTCCTTTTCTCAGTGAACCATTATATGGCCATCCACTAATTGTTCAAGCCAGATACCTGGATGTCTGCATAGGGATTCCCTTTCCCTTGCCTTGTATAAACAACTACACTTCAGGTTTTGTTAGTTTAACATCTTCTGATTGTTTCTTGGATTCTTTCTTTCTTTTTCTGCTACCATTGCCCTAGGGAATGCAGGTTCTTACCTATTTCCGGTATCCATCCAATAGCCTCTGTCTCACTGCCTCTATAATCAACCCCACACACCACCAGCCTCCCTCTGCCCCAAGCAGTTTTTTAAAAAAGCAAATGTGATATTTTCCTGCTAAAAATCCTTCAATGGTTCTGTGCCATACCTAAAATCTAAGCTCCCTGATAAGTCCCCTGACTATCGTCTTGACCTCTTGTTCTGCTCTCCTCAGCCTCACAATTTATACTTTCTTAATCCTAAACTGTTATTAGCTGTCTGTATACACTTTGCCATGTCACACTTCCTTGCTTTTATGTTGGTCCTCTGACTAAAATTACTGTCTTCCCTGCTACTTAGATTCACTCTGTACTCAATCTAGATTCCATTATCTCTTAGAAGCCTTCCCCAAGGCCCCAGCTAAAGGGACTTTGTCTGAACACTCTGTATAACTTTTTTCATCATCAGACTTTTTTTTCAATTTCCAGTTGCCGTCGTGTCAAGTTGATTCCAACTCATGGTGACTCCATATGTATCAGAGTAGAACTGTGCTGCACAGGGTTTTCAATAATCTTTTGGAGCTAGATCATCAGGCCTTTCTCTTGAGCCACCTCTGGGATGACTTGAACTACCAACCCTTCAGTTAGCAGTTAATCATTTGCACTACCCAAGGCATAGCCACATTAAATGATTATCTGTTGACATGTCTAGCTCCTCAACTAGGTAGGGTAGTATTTTGAAGGAAAGGATTGTACTTTATATGTCATCACATGACAGTGTAAGCAAAGTATAAGCAAAAACAATTACCACTCTTTTAGAAAAAGAATGATTTTTATTTCTAGACAGTAGGCCACTTCTCTAACCACAGACTGAATATTAATGATTATTCTTGTTATTTGTGGATGCCTATTTGTTTGTTTTTACTTTTTTTAACTCTTATCCATGGAATAGTGCAATGTTAGAATGACAACAAGTCATGGTGGTCATCCAGATCAGCCTCCTGATTTAACAGATGAGAAAACTGAGAGTCCAGAAGCTGAATTATTTAAGATCACACAGTTAAAGGTAGCATTGGAAAACCTCTTGTAATGGTGACTGGGCCATTGCTTCCAAAAACCCATACCCTTATTTTTGGTTTACTTACCTTAATTCTGAGAGTATTATTGTCTGTGATGGATATCCTTAGCACAGTGGAGACTAATCAGTAAAATGAGAATTTTTTCCAACTTACTGACACAAATTGTTCTTTGCCTTGGATAGTAAGTCAAATAATAATTATTCATGCCACACAAGGGTTATACAATCCAAATGAACAAAAATATTAGCATTTTTCATGTGTGTAGCATATTTTATTATGCTACACACATGAAAAATGCTAATATTTTTGCAGCATTGTTGAGGAATTTGGTTCTGTTTCTAAGCAAGAAAAAAGGCAAATGCCAGTGGCAATTATGACTGACTAAACCAAAGTCACATTGTTCAGACTGTATAACATACTGATGTAATATCCAAGTTGGTCTTGCAGTCCTCTTTCTTTTCCTGAGATCCTTTCTTCTTACAGTGAATGAACCTGGTGGCTTTAAAGTTGAAAATTTTGGAATATATTTTTCTTAAGTCTTGGATTAAAAATATAATACACCAAAAACTCACTGCTGTTGAGTCAATTCTGACTCATAGTGACCCTATAGGACAGAGTAGAACTGCCCTCTAGGATTTCCAACACTGTAAATCTTTACAGAAGCAGACTGTCACATCTTTCTCCTGTGGATTCAAACCACCAATCTTTCAGTTAGCAGCAGAGAACTTAACCACTGAGCCACCAGGGCTCCTTGAAAGTATAATAAAAAAAAACCCAAAACTAAACCCATTGCCATTGATTCTGACTCATAGGAACTTCTAATTCCATTTTTAGAAGACTTCGTTTTGTTTTGTTTGTTTTTAATTTAGTGTTTTAGTTGCTCATCAAGTCAATTATGACTCATGGCAACCCCGTGTGTGCAGAGCAGAATTGCTCTGTAGGGCTTTCAAGGCTGTGACCTTTCGAAAACAGATTGGCAGAGGCACGTCTGGGTGGGTTTAAGCCACCAACTTTTTGTTCAGTATTCCAGCCAGTAAACATTTGTGCCACCCATTCTCCTGTCTGAAATATTTTGGACCAAACCCTATGGTATCTGATGGTATCTTCTCTGCAGTTTCCCTAGAGAAATATCCTTGAATACTCAGAGTTCTTAATGGTAGTTAAGACAACGTCAGTCAAATGGAACCCTTGAGAAGAACTCTAAAATATTGTTATAGTAGTATTTCTTAAATTACTGACTATATTGACATTAAGACCTTTTTTTTTTTTATCTTTTGAGGTATGGAGAAGCATTATTTATGAATTCCAAACTTATCAGTGGAGTTACAGAATTTCTTAATACTGAAGGAGAACTCAAGGAGGTAAATATTTTAAGATGAGTTCTAATGACTTTCTTTTATAAACATATAAAATCATACATTTACTTCAACCATTTCTTTCCAAAAGATTTACACCCTTTCCTTTGCAACAAACTGACAATCACATACACACTTATCTGTGTTAAAAACTTTACTCAGATCATTAAATGCCTGCAAAAGGCATTTGATTCTAATGATTTTCAAACCAGGGAACTCCAACGCCTCTCTAGACATCTTTGTTCCAATCATCTGCCCTTCAGCTGATTCTGTGAACCCAGTATAGGATACACTAAGGAACAAAGCAATCCTGTCAATAACTCTGGATTTGGATACAAAGGACAAAAGTTGATGTTGAAGTGCAGAATTTGCAGTTAGTCCCACTGATTTATAGTAATGCATGTGCAGATAACTGGTCATGATAATAATACTCCATGTTATTTAGAGTGCTAAATTGAATGAATTCCAATTGTATTGACAGGAGCCTGTTCAGTAGTACTTACGGAGTTTAACAGTTTGCTTAAAATTCTTAAAATTAGAATTCAAATACACTTTGTTTTTTTAAGGAGTAATGTGTAGTTTGTACCCTGGTGGTATAGGGGTTAAGAGCTCAGCTGATAACCAAAAGGTCAGCAGTTCAAATCCACCAGCCACTCCTTGGAAACGCTGTGGGGCAGTTCTACTCTGTCCTATAGGGTCACTATGAGTCGGAATCGACTCGATGGCAATGGGTTTGGTTTTTTTGTTTGCTTATTTGTTTGTTTGTTCTGGTTTGTGAAGTATCTAACATTTCCTGTATTCTTCTCTGGCTTATTTCTCTGGAAATTTAAACCAACCAGTTTTTTGACCAGTAACTTACCTCTCTAACAAGAGGGTTGTGATTATGGGGAGGGGTAAGTAGGAATGAGCAAAGAGCAAAATATAGATAATTTGAATTTATTAAAATGAGATGGACGTCAAACATCTGTTGCTGTCTCCTCTGCTGCTCTTTCATTCTAAAGTATAGCTGAGAGTTGGCTTGTGAATCACGATTTCCTCCGTTTTCACTGACAGTAGTGCCTGATACTCTGACCCAGAGCTAACCACATTAGATGGCATCCCCCTAGAAGTATTAACCCTGGCCCCATTCCTAAAATCTTTTAATATTGCCCAGTTTCCTATGATTATCCCCCATGAACTAATTTGGATTCTTTCATGTCATGAGCTAAACCAACCTAAATCTCTGATTGTGATGGTTTGAAATTTAATTTTTATCCCTGCTGTGTGTGCTCCCAACACTGAGTGATTTGATTTTGAAAGTCCCAGCACATATTTTTCTCTTTTTTTTTTTTTTTTTAATAAAAGAAGATAAATGGGAAGGACTTCTTTCATATCCATAAGACACAGAAAGAAAGAACAATTAAATTAATGATGGCTTCCAGGTTTTCTCTGTATTTAAATGAGGTATTCATGACTTTACATTCAACAATTTGGGAATGAAAGACTCATTTAGTCACAATCTGTGCAGTCATTGGAGTGAACACAAGAAGTGAAACATCTTCCACCCCTCGTCTCTTCTCCTCTCATCACTCCTCCCCCCTTGCTTTCCTTCCCGTTCTCCTCACTTCTCCCTTCATTCTCCCTTCCATCTTCCCTCTTCTTCTCACCTCCACTCCCCTCTCCTTCCTCTCTTTTCTTCTTTCTCTCCCTCATCTTCTAATTCTATATATATCTTTCTTCTTTTTCCTTGATTGCATAATGCCCAGGCCATGAAAATACATCTTTTAAATGGGCATTTAGTTGATTTTATCATATACTGACCATTTGTTTTATGTATTTTAATTATATATTTAATTTTGACACTTTACTTAATTGCCATCTTAGATGCCCCCAGATACCTCTTCATGAAAAGTGCAATTTCAAATCTGTAACGAAATCGTGGCTGTCATTTCATAATCTACAAAATAGCTAACTACACAATAAAGGCTTTCAGTGGAGTGAGCAATGAATCCCCTTACTAGGAGCAACTTGCTCTGACTTTCCAGTTTTAATAACTAGTGCCTGAGGCTTTTTCATACTTTCATCATCTAATCATAGCTTATAGGATTGGGGACCACTATTTAAAAAAATTTTTTTTTTTTATTGTTTAGGTGGAGCCCTGGTGGCACAATGGTTAAGAACTTGGCTGCTAACCAAAAGATCGGCAATTTTGAATCCACCAGCTACTCCTTGGAAACCCTATAGGGCAGTTCTAGTCTGTCCCATAGGGTTGCTATGAATTGGAATTGACAGCAAGAGTTCTATTGTTTGGGTGAAGGGCTTCATTTATATTGACAATAATCTCCCCTTCCTTAAGTAGAAAGGGGCCAAGAAAAATCCATTCTCCATCACTAATAACCCATAAGCTTCATGAGCAGAAACCCATGTGCCCATGCCATATGCCATATTCTTATTTCCAAGGGTTTATATATCAAAAGGGAATCATCATCTTTATGAATTCTGAAAACTCAATCAGGGTTTCAATGATATCCATCAGCTTTTGGGGCATTTGATAGAGAAACTTAAATTGTTTCATAATACCTTCCCCAAAACTGCATTTAGTACCTGAAACTGGCGATATTCTATTAATTACATGGCTCTAGCAACTTGAGCAGTGTTTCTCCAAGTGACAGTCCATCATTTCCTTCATTTTAAATTAATGGAAGTACAACCTCTTGGAACTGCAAAGGTCTTTGCCATTTTTCCATATGAAGGTTCATTAAGCAATCCTTTTCGGCATGACAGCCACTGCTTTTCTCACCTCTTGAACCTATTAAACAACACTTTCATAGAAGAACATGGATCCTGTGCATCACAGATATCACATTTACAATTTTAATGCTGAAAATATAAACCTGATAATTGGACTTTTTTTTTTTTTTAATCCTATTTGTATTGTGTTTTGCAATTTACTACAAAACTTATGAAATGCATTATGTGATGTTGGGGCCTAAAATCAGAGTTGTTGTTTAAAATGCCAAAATACTTTTAGTAGAGAAATTTTTAAAATGCCTAGGAATTTTATCCTAAGAAGAATAGGGAGCATAAACAATTCTGACCTCTTACAAAATTTTAGAATTGACTAAACTTGAAACTTGTTTGAATAATAGCATAAAATGACATGTATATTTAGCAAGCACAATTTTAAAACTAATAGCAGCACAAAAAGCTACCAGAATGCTGAAGAAGTAAGCTAACTGGAATGCCCAATGCCTTTCATTGATCCCATGCCCTCTAAAGTGAGGCTGGGGTCCCTGAGGCACTGAGATCATCCTGAAGGACCAGTTAGACAGCCACTCTGACCGCATGTTTGCCTTAAGAGCTGTGGAGAAATACAGGGAATAAGATCAATGATGCCAAATATGGAACGTAGACCAGATGTGCTTTCATGAACAAGCTACTCTTAAGATGTATATGAGTCACCTCAGGCTCTCTGAGCTTGCAACGGAAGTAATTAGTGCTCTTAAATAGTAATGAATTCCCAGAGATATATTCAGAGTTCTCTTCTAGGATAATCTGACTTCCTATTCTTGTGTCAATAGCACGTTCATACTCAAACCCATAGTTTGCCTTTGAAGAGGACTTAGAGTTTTACCTCCTGTGTTCAGACCCTCCTGCTATCCCATAAAGAGGCCAAGAGGATGCTCTACAGAGTCAAAGTTGCCAAGGGGTAATTTATCACTAACTGGCTTATTCAGTGGCAGCCTAAGCAAAAATGTAATAATGCAGAATATATTTTAAAAGGAATATATATATATTATTAATTGACATGCATTATGTAAATAATGCCACTGTTATGTCATATTTGGCAATAAATGAAATTACTAATTTGGAAGATAGATCAAAATGTATCATTTGTTGCTTTAAGGATAAAAACTCAGTGCTGTCTATACGGACTGAATATTGTCTGAGAATAAATATATAAGTAAAAATAAAAACGTATTGTGTTAATCAGCTAAATTAAAAAAATGTATCTGTATGGTGTAAGTGTTTCCATTAGACTTCCCTGGGGAAATGTTGTGTGTGTATGTGTTGTAGCTATACACAGACACAGCACCTGCAATAATATTGAAGACAGTCAATAAAGTCCAATCCTTTCTCTTCTTTTTAACGTGTAAATTTGATCAGATGTCAAATCCATTTTTAAGATAGCAGAGATTATTTTTTGTTATAGATTATATATTTTATGTGTTTATTATAAATACTTGGCTTCTGCACTGTTATAACAGATGTAGCTCTGAGATACGATTATCCATGGCTGATCCTGCAGGGCACAGGTTTTGTAGAAAAGTAGAAAATAAACTTTGCAGGTGAGAAAACTCATCAGTACCATGTAAGCAAAGTTACTGTCATAAACAAACTAAGCTGTCCATGAACTCATTTCTAAATTAACTCAGAAAGGTATAATTAACTGCATCTTAAATCCCCTCCCTATGGCCCCAGAGTCAGTCTTGATGCACTACATTTCCTTCCTTTATACCCTAGCATATACTCCATGTGGCGCCTGCCATGTGATGAATCACACCCCACACTAATTACACCTCATAATGTTTTTGCGTTACAAGCTGATTTTTCACATTTGTCTATTAGCATTGCAATTGTTGGTTGGTTGCCAGTTTCTTAAAACAAATGGAACAGAAAGAAAAACTGCTAGTATTTAATCTTGAAGTTAAATCTGTGAATATTCCCAGAGTATGTGAACTCTCCAAAGAAAATCTTAAGTCAGTAAAAATTTTGACAAAACACTTAATAATTATAACTTTGTTTTTATTAAATGCTCACTTTTTCTAGCTAAAGAGAACACTTCGCTCCTACCTTCTTTCTAAATCTAGTTACTTAGGTGATTGCAATGTCATTAATCATTCAGTCTCATAGCATCATTTTTTTTTTTTTCCACTACCCAGTAACCTTGTTTCCTCCTTCCCATCAAGGACAATGTCAAACCTTCACACTGCTAATTTGGAGAGGAGGAAGAATAATTTTCTCTCTATAAACATAAAAGTGAACTTTACAGATTCAATTTTTAAGACTATTTCTTGCATTGGATATTCGTGCTAATTAGAATTGGTCTTTGCCACAATCCCATCCACAGATTATGACAAGATAAATTAAATATGTCTGTTTTAATATTTATTCATAAATCGAGAAGCTGAATTGGGAGCTATTTAAAGTGTGATGTCCACTTTTTCCTTTCCTTTCCATCCCAGAAGCAATTACATCATACCTAGTCGACACAATCTGTTATCACATTCATTGCCTTTCATTACGAAGCCAGCGCCACAACCTCACATGGACCTTCGGTAGTGAATACGACACTTTGTCTCAAACAGATTCTTGTTCACATGTGCTGGACATGAGTTCATTTGAAGACGTGCAAATTTATCATTGTAAAAATTCTATTTGCAGCTAAAGAGCTTCATGAAGAGCTATGATGGGGTAGCTGCTGCTTCTTTCTCACGAGCTGTGGAAACCGTCGAAGCCAATGTGCGCTGGAAAATGCTTTATCAAGACGAGCTTTTCCAATGGCTAGGAAAAGCTTTGAGACACTAATACGTGTCTTTGATAAACAACTCAACTGAAAATTTTTGAGAAGACCTGCATGATGTGAAATGAGGAAAATATGCTACATGAAAAATGGCCAGAATTTCAAACTGTTAACGTGTGGGAGGAATTTTTGTTGTTCTGGTTTTGTTTTGTTGGTTTATGTTTTGGGGAATATTTTTGTTTCTTTCAGTCTGTTTTGTTTTTCTACTGGGCATACTTCTCTAAAGAACTTTTTGCAAATGAACCTAGCCATGGTTGCTTCGGCTGTACGTTCCTTGCTGTACAGGACCAAATATGATAGTGGCGCATGTTGATGTGACACTCACTTTGGGAAAACATATTTAGAATATTTTGTGCATGGTTGTTTGGTCCTCCCTGTGTTCCAGCATGCTTATTTAAAATGTCCAATGTCGTATGTGAATATATGTTACACCCAGAAAGGGCATTATGCAAAAGCACAAAGATTTTCTATGACAATCAATGTTGCGATGAAAGAAAAGCTTTTAAAAAGGTAATTATATCCTCAGTTCTGGGAAATGTGAGAAGTACAACAGCCCTTAAGGTATTAATGTCACTGATTTCAGCACTTGGATTGTCTGTCAATGGTTATTGCGTTGCTAACTCCTTTTCTTTGCGTTAAAGCTGCGCATACCTTTAAAGAGGCATACTGCTAGTGTATGCGTATGTATATGTACACAGGGAATCCCCAAATGTATACAGTATGCTGTACACTGCACATGTGCAAAGAATCACTTCAGATCAAAGAAAATTTATCTCTTTTTATAAATGTATGCAAACTTTGAAAAGGCTTAAAGTAATTTATCTCAACACTATCCTTCCTGAAAATTTCTAATTTTCTCAGCTGGTATGGGTTTTTGTCTCCTTCCTAGACAATGGTCTATTCTACTAGGTGAAGATGAATTCCGACAAAATTTATGTATAAACACCTTTCTAATTCTCTTAAGTAAGTGGCAGCCTTGCATTCTAAATATGAATTCTGTCATGATTTTGGTGAAACTTTCTATCACATAAAACAATTCTATAAATATAAAATTATCAGTGCTGAGAAAGTGTTTATTTTCCATATTGCTTTTTTTCTCATCTCATGTTGCATGGTCCAGAGAGTTAAAAACTTTCCTCTGTGTTGGTCTTTATGTCTGTGTTACCCTAATCCTCCATTAAGCAACCATACCTCAAGTGGATCTATTAGTATTTAATGACCTTTTAAGGCCAGTTGTGCCATCCGTTAAAATGAAAAGTGACTTTCTTTGTGTTACTGTGCAAAGCTTTTCTTTTGGCATTGACAACTCTGTTCTACCTGGGAATTTTGAATAGCCCTTTTCATGGCCATGTATTAAATAGCACAAATGTTTTTGAAATGGTATTCTCACCCAGTAGGCCAGCTCTCCAAAAAAAAAAGGTTCCTTAAATGTTCCAGAATTAGTATATTTTAAGTTTGCCATTAAAAAATACCAATATACCTACTGTACATAAGTCATAAATACAGAACTTCCTATTCCCTTGCAACTGAAAAAAAAAATCTAGACATTTTAGAAAATGGAGCCACATATTTAGTAAATTTGTAGGAAAGAGAAGCAATTCTTTAATCCACATAACAAGTATTACCTAAAATTGAATCCATTTAGCAATTAATACCTATTTCTCAGACCTAAATTTTTCAGTACTTCATTTAATTTAAACACAAGGATTTTGAATGTTCTATGTGATATTAACAAGGCGTGGTAATGCTTACTATAAAATCTAAAATTCACTTCACTATCAAAAGTGATAAATTTCAGTTACTATACAACATATTTATATCCTTAAGGTATAACTTCTAAAAGAAAATAATAAATATCATACTGCCATGTAGGTTCCAAATATATACTATATCACCATTAGATTCAAGCAATGGAGAAGATGAAAAATTAGAGGTGGATGTCTTATTTTATATCATGAATTACTAAAAAACTTTAGTGGTTGTAGTATTCTTTTGATTGAAATCGCCACATCCAGCTTAGAGTTAGAAGGGCCTTTATATTTCTTTTTTCCTCCCCACTGTTAATAATCTTAATTCCTCTCTCATTATTGTAGTGGCTTTCAACAACTGGTTTAGCTACCATGTCAAATCCTAAGTGTATAATTATGTGCAATGTTCAATACCTCATACAATACTTACTCTACAATCAAGTGGTATCAATGGCATTGAGATGGCATCTCTGTTTTACATATTTTTCAATAATTTATCTTTCCCAATGTTGAAAATTATATCAGGCTTTAATGTTTTTTAATTGTCTAAGTAATATTTTTAAAATAAAATGACCAGTGATATCTCTTGGAATACTCTGTAAAATGTAGTTATAAGATTCTATTTTCTACATAGAGTTTTTATCTTTTTTTCTCTTCTTTGCTTATTTTACAAATCATATGCATGAAATCACAAATTGTTTGAAATTGTTAAATATCTAGGCTTAAAAATTATTGTTTCAAAAAATGTATAAAAGCAAAACTTGGTTTCAATTAAAAAGAACTCAATTAGTTACCACACTGGGTAGTAAACCTCATTAGCTATCTTGTAAATAAAAGGTTTTTTTTCCAATTTTTACCAAATGACTCTTTCCCTAAAATTTTGCTTATGATCTTTGAAGTTTTTAAAATACACAAGTACCTTTAATGCAAGGTCTATTCTTGAATTTCAGTAATGTGGATTTTAGCTGGAGCTTTAAACTCACTTTTTTTTTTTTAACTCACTATATTATATCTAAGATTTTTGTGGTAAAATAATTTACAAATACTACAACTGTAATATTTTACAAGGTTATTCAGGTGATGCTATGTATTTATGAAAAGTGTTTCATCTTCAAAGGACTTTTACATCTGTTGTTTTATTTGACTCTTTACAAAAACATAATTTTATTAACCTTGATGTTCTGATGAGGATACTGAGGCTCAGAGTAACAATACGATCTATTTAATATTCCCCAAACCAAAAACCAAACTCATCGTTGAGAAAATTTCGACTCATAGCAACCCTATAGGACAGAGTAGAACTTCTCATAAGGTTTCCAAGGAGTGACCAGTAGATTCAAACTGCCAGCCTTTGGTTAACAGCCTGACCTCTTAACTACTGCATCAACAGGGCTCCAATTTAATATTAACTTTAATTTAATATTTAGTATTTAATTTTTATATTTAATATTAATTTAATAGTTTAAATTTAATACTTAATATTAGATCATTGTTATTTTGGCTACAGATATAGTTACCTAAGAATCTCAGTACATCCCTTCCACAGCTAAAATATAAAAAATATATTTAAAACACCTCCATTCATTGCATTTGTTGGATATTTTCCACCTACTGGAAGCAGCATTGACATACTGATTAAATGTATCTACAGTAATTGTATATATTTTTTTGAAGTCTGTGTTTCTAATTTGCATGACGTCAAACTGGATGAAAATTTAAATCAACAATTACTGTGGTCAGCATCAGTATAACTGTTTGCACCACCCAGGGCCTCCTTTAGTTTATCTTTTATTAAACATTGTTTAATAAAGACCTTAAAATATACATAATTCACTTTACTCACAAAAATTTGTTTCATCAACTCTATCTATAGTAACAGATGGTCAGACCACAAATAGAATGGTGTCCATCTAAATCAGTGAAAATAATATTTGGTGAAAATGTTAGCAAAATGTTTATTATCTATGCAGACTCAGTTGTGAAAATGCAATTTTATGCAATTGTAATACTGGATTAGATAGAGTAAAGGAATGGCTATGTCTCATTGTTAGCTGCCAGCAAGTCATTCTCTGACTCGTGGTGATTCCATGTTGCTCCAGAGTGTTTTCTTGGCTATTATCTTTAAGGAAGCAGTTTGCCAGGCCTTTTCTTCTGCAGAGCCACTATGTGAGTTCAAACTGCCACCCTTTGGGTTAGTAACTGATCACAAACCACTTGTGCCACCCAGGATCCTTGGAATTGCTATCGAAGTTTACAATAATATATTTAATTAAAATATACTGGCTATTAATATTTTAAGGGAATTTTTTCTAAGATGTTGGAAAACATGAAATAGTTCAGTTATTCTCAGTAATTCTGTGAGGTAATCACTTATACCTACTAAACAGTAAAAACTCAGAAAATGAGAAATTAAGATTTCCACATCTATTTTTCCTTTATCAGAGAATATAGCTGAATTGTTACCATTTGACATCGCAAGTTATATAGTGGCAGAAGTCAGTTTAAACAAATATTTATTGATCACCTTTTATTTCACAAGGCACTTTGTGAGGAGCAAGGACGGCAGAAATGAATAAAGCCTGAAAGAATTCACGTCACAATATATGGAAAAAAATAAACAAATAGTGAACCAATCAGAAAGATAAGAACAGCATGAAAAATAATGGCATGCTACAACGGAAGAAGTAAATCATTTTTAGGCATAGATAAAATTATGTAATTATGTTGTACACTAGTTCTCAACACTTTTATGTTACTTCAGTATAATTTTCATGGTCTGGTTTCATAGCATTTAGTTGTGTTTTAAGGAAATAATGTAACATGTTGAAAGTATAATAAAATCACATAGTTTGAAATAATTGGAATATAAATTCAATTAGAACTTATCATTGAGACAAAAAGCTGTTTGAGCAATTTAGTAATATCAGTAAGTTTCAGCAAGAACTTTTAACCTACTTTTGAAAAAACTTTTAAAACAATTTTAAAATACCATTTGTATAGTCACAATGTGTTAATTTTTAGCTAATTGTATTTTCTTTTAATTAGGTTCAATCATACTCATCCTAGGCAATGATTTATTTGTTCAAACTAGTATGTGTGAACTTGAGTTCAAAATGTTCTCATAACATATTCTAGAATTCCAAATTTTAATTATATAAGAGTGGCCTTCTGTTCAATTGTTTTGAATTAAGATGAACTTTTTTGTTTTTAAGGAATACTTTGATATAGTGTAGATTCAGAACAAGTCTAACAACAGTGTACTCTAGTAGCTTTTATTTTCAACTTTATTTGATGAAATTTTCTTTGAAGGGTTAGTTCAGGAAATTTTAAAGTATTTTAAATATTAAAAATAAATGATGAAAACATGCTGTAATTTTAAATATATTACATATATATGATGAAAATCAAAGACTACAGCCTTCAGTATAGATTACACCTCAACATAAAGAAAACAAAAATCCTCACAACTGGGCCAATAAGCCACATCATGGTAAAAGGAGAAAAGACTGAAGTTGTCGAGGATTTCATTTTACTTAGATCCACAATGAACACCCATGGAAGCAGCAGTCAAGAAATCAAAAGACTCATTGCACCGGGCAAATCTGCTGCAAAAGTTCTCTTTATAGTGTTGAAAAGCAAAGATGTCACCCTGAAGACTAAGGTGCACCTGACTCAAGCCATGGTGTTTTCAATCGCCTCATATGCATGTGAAAACTGGACGATGAATAGAGACCAAAGAAGAATTGATGCCTTTGAATCACGGTGTTGGTGAAGAATACTGAATATACCATGGACTGCCAAAAGATTGAACAAATCTGCCTTGGAAGAAGTACAACCAGAATGCTCCTTAGAAGCAAGGTTGGCGAGACTATGTCTCACATACTTTGACATGTTATCAGGAGGGATCAGTCCCTGGAGAAGGACATAATGGCTGGTAAAGTAGAGGGTTGGCAAAAAAGAGGAAGATCTTCAAGAAGATGGATTGACATAGTGGCTGCAACTATGGGCTCAAGCATAACAACGATTGCAAGGTGGCCCAGACCAGGCAGTGTTTCGTTCTGTTGTACATAGGGTCACTATGGTTCAGAACTGACTCGACGGTACCTGACAACAAAACATGTGTTATTACATGCATTTCATTTTTTAAATAAGATTCTTCACAAAGTGGCTCTATTTTACAAATCCGACTTCTTGTTTTGACTCATCTTTCAAGTTGTTGCACCATTATAGTTCACTGTATAGTTAATTGAAACAGGGTAGTTCATATTAAGAGGTGGAATTTCTGTAGAATTCTTACCCTGTACAGCTTGAATTTCCCTGTTAGGGTCATGCAAACAAGTAACAAACTTTTCACTAACATTTGTCTAATTCGTTGAGTGGTTTATCTTTTCAATTATTTTGAATGTGAAATATACAATATATGGAGTACTGCATATTAGTCATATGACAAGTAAATAATTTTTATTATACATTTGTTTATTTACTTAAATTTTTAAATTTTGCTTCTGATATTTTTTGACCAGTTTAATCATTTAAATTTGTATTGACATATGTATTCATTTGTAGCAATGAACATAGTGCCTTGTATATAGTAGATATACAATAAATAATTGCAGAATAAATAAGTGAACTCATGGTAAATAGTATTATTTGCCTAAATTTTGAAAACATAGTCTGTAAGACCTTTGATTTTGAATATTTAGTACTTTAAGAATAGTCCTTTGAAGGTGTTTATCTTTTAGAAGTCTTTAGTCTATGTCCTAATGCACTAAGGGAAAAAAAAAAAATCAATCCTCTATGTTGTCCCAAATTAAAATTTTTTATACCTTGTACTGTTAAGAAGATTGAATGTAGGGAAAAAAACAGAAATTTATTGAGTGTCTATTAAATGCTACGCACTTTATAAACAACATCTCATTTAATAACCCTGTGAAATGTCATTGTTTCAATTTTACTGATGAGAGTGAGGCTAAGAATTGTTATTATTTCCAGTTTACACAGCTAATCACGTGGGAGTTAAAAGCTTGCAAACTCAAACATATATGGCTCAAATTGCCATTAAGCTGCCTAGATAGAATTGCATAGAAACAATGATTGTCCACAGAGACAGGTATGTATAGCAGAATTGAATAGATACTTTGTTCACTTTCTCGTTAACATTGGCTCATTTGGAAGAAGTATTCATTAGTGCATTTTGGTTTATCACTCATTTCTTAACAAAGTTACTTCACATATCCTATAAAATTTTCACCAAACTGTCTTACATTATTAAGGGTCAGCAGTTCGAATGCACCAGGTGCTCCTTGCAAACTCTGTGGGGCATTTCTACTTTGTCCTATAGGGTCACTGAGTCGGAATCGACTCGACGGCACTGGGTGCTGGGTTATAGTGACTTTTAAGCCATTACAGGTGATTAACAGATACTCCAGCCAATGAGCCAGGTAAAAATAAGTGAAAAGAGAGGATGAATTGCAAAGTTGTGGATCAGTGGACCACAAAGATAAGGCTAAACTTCTGCCTCTGCACGAGGAGACCTATTAGTCTAACCAGAACTTTGTTTTTACTTCATAATGAGGTCAGAGAATTATTTCTGTCTTTCTGCTTGTAACAGTAGATGGACTGCAGCTTAATTTGTTTAAAGTTAGATTTTCAATGGTCCTGCTGTGTGTGGATACAGTCCGAGATAACTGGTTTGACCTGACTCTGTACAGGTCAGCTTATTTCTAGTCTCACACATTTTTATTGTTCATGTCAGGTAAGTGAGAGAGGGAAACATTCTGTAGCAAATATTACAGTGAAGTTAAGAACACCTGCCTTGAATGTGCAGTGGGTTTATTTTCTAAATTAATCATTCTGTGGCCAACCTCTTAACCCCTACTAAGTTCACAGGGTTGTGCTTGCTCTTATATGCAAGTCTGTTCCCACCGTCACATAGTTTATGGCCTACTGGGTGAGAACATTCATGATTACTTTTTTGTTATTTGATTTTATTTTGAAGTAGAAGTATGACACATTTTCAGATGAATTTCTCCTCAAACATTGTGTTCTACGTTTTTAAATATTGTATAATAGCAATCTCACATTAGCTTTTTTAAGTACTTCTGTACATTGCCATAAGTGAATATATGTGCCATTTTTCCTTGCTATATTTTAGTTCCTTAAATTTTGATAAAGCTTGAAAACAGATTAGGGCTACAAAACTAAATCAGAGTTAAAATTTATGTGTCATTTTTTGAAGAAAGAAGGGAAATTTTACCTTTGGGCTTTCATAATTAGGTTTTTGGACACTACTGAATTAATCAGATTTTCTTTTTGAAAGATTATAGGGACTATTACTAATGAACTTGAATTTCCTGAGTAACAAAGTTTATTTTCCTACAGCCATTCCCCAAATGAATAGACTTATTTAAAGATGCCAAATGGAAGCATTTGTTTTCCTTTCTAATATTTTAGAATTGAGGAATAAAAAAGGAACTGTTCTTTTGATAAATACAAGTTACTAAAGCATTTACCAAATAAGAACATTGGGTCAGTTTACCAGATAAATGTTTTCTATGGTATGCCTTTAAAATTATTCAGTAAAAATTGAATCAGTATGTATTCAACATGAAATTTTGATTCCATTCTAACCAAGCACTAATGAAATGGATTTTTCTAAATGAGAAAATTTGTCTTCTGTATTTTAAGCAGAACAAATTTGAATTTTGACTCTGATAATAAAATTTTGTACAGTAATGTGTAATTCATCACTGTCTTAATTCCATGACACGAGCAGTTAAGGGCAAGATAAATAATACCCTCTCCTTTGTTATCATGCTTTCATTTTCAGTCACTTGAGAACCCATTTTAAAAATTCTGAGAATACACCACAGAGGTCCATGAAAAAAGAGGAAAAAATCACTCTCTTTTTCTGACATGGACTTTTTTCAAAATTATACACATACTGGTGTTAGAATAAAGAAGTATTTGTGCTATATTGTAAAAAGAAAAAAAATACCAATTCATTCTCCTTTCTAATCATATCCTTCAGAATAAATGAAATGATCTGCACTTTGGTAAAAGTGATTTCACCTGAAATGCATTTCAGATTGCTTTTTAATAGGTTTTCTGCATTCGACAGACTGTCAGGCTTTCTGGATTTCAAAAACAGTTTTCAATAAGAATGGGACTATAAAATATATGTAATCATGGCTGATAAGTAGTACTCTGAATATATTTTTCAATGTGTCTGGGTTTTTCTGTAAGGATTGTTCAGAGAGCATTAGAACTTGACTCTGCCTCGCCACCCATTTGAGCCCCACCCATGACAGTTCCCACAGTCTTGGGAATCCTTCTCTGGCATGACCACAAGGGTACAAAATGAAAGGCTTGCCAGGCCAGAATAAAGATATTCTTATTAGAGGATATACCCAGTGTCTACATGGCATTACATGCATACATTTTTTTTGTGAAAACATTTACGTGAGCATATGTATTTGTATTACATGTATATATAAGTATCCAAAGAATTGTGATGCAGAACAGTCACTTAAGTCAGAAAATATCTATTGCAAAATATGAATTGGGTGAGGAGAACATGGGTACAGTCTTTACCTGAAAAACCTGTCAAATGATTGTTCCAGTTGAAGGCATGATAGCAAAGATTCTCTCTAAAGAATCATGGGGGAGCTTATTTAGAATCATTATCTCTGGCCTCCAACCCCAGATGGATTCTCAGTACAAGCAGCTCCTGGGTTACGAATGAGATCCGTGCCTCACTTTAAGTCGAGTTTGTGGGTAAGTCGGAACAGGTGCATACAATTGCCTTACTTCAGTGCAAGAAAAGGCTCGCTGCCTTTTTAATGATTAAAAACCTGCATGTGCAGCAAACGAAGGCGACTGTGATGACGAATCTGTTGCAAGGGTTGGCTCAGTGAGGGCAAATTTACAGAACATTAAAGGGCAAGTAGGAGTTGTCTTTAAGTATGACATTTGTAACTGGGGGCTGCCTGTAGGTGTTGGATGGGATACAGCCATCTTCATTTTAACAAGGATTGCAGGGAATTCCGGTGGAGGCAATTCCGCTTTGCCAGACTTTAAGAAACATTCACTAGGTACAGTAGTTCTCTGTCCTGACTATACAGTAGACTCACCTGGACTGTGTTTAAAACATACTGGACTACACACCAAACCGATGAAAGAAGGATCTTTGGCATGGAGCTCAGGCAACAGTTTAAAAAAAAAAAAAAAAAAAAACTTCCAGATGATTCTAATACACAGCCATTATTAAAAGCCAACATTAAGAACAGGCTAGAGGTACCAAATGGAGCATTAAGTAGCTTAAGCAATAGTTACAGAAGTCACAGGAAGTGCCCTTCTCTAAGAAGTCGTTACTATTGTTTGCAGGGGTGGATTATTCATAAGCAAAGTAAACATAGTGCTTACTTTGCTTACCAGGTCACTGGAGGTGAACAATTTCACATTTTTTCACCACGTCAAGGATTCTGTTTCTAGGTATGGCTGGTCTCTATCTCCCAACCCCACAGCACCCTCCTACAGAATCAAAGCCTCTTTTTAAATTTACAATCTCTGCCACAATACAGAAAGCCTAGACTGGTGTGGTGCCTTCCATGTACATTCCTCATTTTCCACGTATTCTGACACTGGTATTCTCCTGTCACCCACTTTGTCTTATACCCTTTCCTCTACAGTCCTCATGAGTATAACCATATCCACATCTACTGTTATCAGTAATAAGAGCTTTTCAAATTTGTTTCCAAATAGAGGAGAAGGCTTTTTGGAAAGTCATTCCATTGAATAGCTACACCTTTGCTCTGCTAAACACAGCAATTTTTCTCACCTGCTCATTTTGCAAGTGCCTGAAATTGGAGATCAGGTAATATGTTACAATTATTACAGAAGGTGATAAACACCATAAATTATTGTTATGTAGTATTATCACCCAAAATATAATTTTTTCTAGTTCTTAACACTTTCTTTTACTAGATTCTTCCTCTCACTCTCTAGTGACCTGCCAGCTGAGTACTGAGCCCCCTTTTTCAGCAAAAGACACTACGTTTTCGCTTGACATTCCAAAAAGAATAGTGAAAGTTTTGCATTGTTTCTATATCAGTGTGTATAATAGAAAGTGACATGTGTTCTGGGGATTGTCAAACAGGGCCCAAAGGGCATCTGGGTACATTGAAACTGCTTGGATGTGCTCTTGAGGCTTCGTGCTCATTCGTCAATCCTTTAGTCCTGGTCTTCCTTGAGTTGTTAAAATCTGCTTTCCTTTCCTAAAATCTCTAGCTAATTTAAGATATCAGAATACAAACTAATTCAGTTTTTCAGTAAAAAGGGAACTAGGAACATTGTCACCTGTGAAACATTTTAGTAAGGTAGTAGAATGTGAATCATTTAATTGGAGAAGTCTTGAGCCACATCTGACAAAAAAAGAGTCCCTCTTTCCTACTTTTGCTATTTTTTTTTAGTTCTCCATCTTTCACCCTGTATGTAAATGACTTCATAGGATTTGAAATTGAACACATTTTAATACGGAAAGGAAATTTTGCAGTAGAGTAAGACCTTCCAAGGGAGTATCTTGTTATTAAGTTATCAGAATTCTTAAGATGACTAACTTCACAGAGACATTTATGACAAATTCAGGTCTACCCGAGAACTCCAACAACTGCCTGCTGGGTAAAGTAAAGGAGAGAACTGCTTAATGAGCAAAGATCTATATAGAAGTCCTAAAGTTAAATCTTAGTAGAAATGGCTTCAATTCAGTATTACTAGGTAGACACACACCAACATTTAAATTTAGCACAGGAATGGGGATTAGAAGTAGGCTTGCTATATTTAAAATGGTGGTGGCCTTCAGCAGATAGGGAACATGCCAAGATGTCACGGTTGTCTGAATGATCCCAGACAGTTTAATAACCACATGATAAATACTTTTTCTATGAGCAATAGTTATTCTGGTGCTTGGGTGACTCCAATATTTTCCAGTGGTATTACAGCAAAAATAATTGAGTGAAATAAATGGAACATTTTGGATGATAAACAGAAGCTGTAAAATAAATATGAATTCCTATTCTGGTCAACTTACCTAAGGAAGAGCAAAACCTGGATAGTTTTTAATGTGTGTTTGTGTGTGTGTGTATGTGTGTGTGTGTTGGATGGGGAAGCAGGAGAGAGTGAAGAAAGGTTGAGAGTAGATGACAGAGCTTTTTACCCAGCATATTTCCACATGCAAAAATAAAATGAATTTACAGTCCTATGTTATACATTAAAATAGTTTTTCTGATTTTTAGATTCAATTTATTCAATTCACTGCTTTGAAAATTCTCATTTTGTTGCATATGAGAATATACTTGATGATTTAGGGGAGAAATTGAGACTGAAGTGAAATATTAATACTTTTGGTACAATAAAAAGTGACATGAGTTTCTAGAACTGTCAAGTAAGATTTATTGTATATCTGGGTACATGGAAACAGCGTTCTCTTGAGAGGAGAAGGAGATATCAAAACCTAACTTTGGATAAAAGAAACCAAAACAAACAAACAAAAAATCAAGTTGCCCTTTCTGGTTAGTAACGAAAATCAGGAGCTCTAATGTTAGCGGTGATATATGAGCCTCTGCTTGTTCTGACACAAATTCATTTTAAAATAAGGGTCCCCAGGTGTCAAGTTTCTAGTCATTCTCAATTACTTGGACAAGTTGAGGGTAGGCAAATTCTTTGCCTGATAATTGTGGGAAAATACCTCGTTTGCTTTGACTATGGGCACTTTCCTTATTTACCATAATATTTATCACTACTTTAGAGGTTTGCATTTGTAATACAGACCTTATACAGATAGGCCAAATTATAAGAATTGAGCAAACTACCGCTTCACTGCCCTAAGCACTATACTTGCAGTCATGCCTAACTTTGCATAGCTTCCTTATAAAGAGCAATTTGATCCACATGACTTTTAGAGTCAATTAAAGGCCCAAAGTTTGACTACTCTTCAGTCAAATCTCTTTAATTAAATATTGGCTGGTTTTGGGACCCAAACCAAGATATTAATATTTCATTCTTGTTAAATTTTGTCATGTGAGAATTTTGAGATCCCGATCCCTACTGTACATATATGAGTAGTGTGCCATCTATTTCCCCATTTGAATTGGCAGATGGAATTGCTTTTTTCTAGTCATTGCTGTGCTAGCAAAACTGAGCTGTCAGTGGTTTATTCCCTTAGTTAGATAAGTAGCTCCAGTGGGTAAACTATGTTCATATGGGACTTGTTTGGGAAGAGCCCCTTCATGAGTTCATAAAAAACAGTTAAAAGAACCTGGTAACAGAAGCCTGTACTTCTGTGTTCTAATCATTCTACTCTAGCTACCTCACAAACATAGAAATGGCAGCTACCAACATACCAGATTGCCAGAAATTGCTTTTACTCTAATATTTTGCCAAAGCTTTTTAAAGGAGATTGGGTGGTCCCCCCCCCCTCCATTTCAGTATTTTACCACATACCTGGAAACAGACAACAAACCAATTGGAAACCTTATAATCTACATTAGACATTGATTTCCCTACAGCTACATTATTTATTTATTTATTGTCAGCTTGAACTCTCTCCTCTCAACAGACTCTGTTTTTTGTGTGTATAGTCTACAATGACTATATTATCCATTTCACATTTGTTTGATATTTTATATCAGTATATTTTATCTGGAAACCCTGGTGGCCTAGTGGTTTCTTAACTGCTTAGCTGCTAATCAAAAGGTCAGCAGTTCGAGTCTACCAGGTGCTTCTTGGAAACCCTATGAGGCAGTTCTATTCTGTTCTATAGGTTACTACGAGTCAGAATTGACTCAAGGGCAACGAGTTTTTTTCTTTGTTTGTTTTTGTTTTTTAATTTTATCTCTCAACTAGATTATAAATTCTTCAAGGATAAGAAATGGCATCTTTTTCCATCTCTTAACAGCGACTTCAAATACAATAAGTTCTCAATTGCATTTTGTTGATTGAGAACAACCTAAGTGCTAGTATAAAAAACAACGGCTTTCCAGTATGAGTAAACATAATACAAAGCAGGAAGTGTTTTAGGGATTTAGGGGCATAGCTAGAATAAAAAGTGTTGATCATTTTTTAAAGTATTGCAAAGCTAAAGCTTTAAAACTCACTCCATTCCTTTAATATGTTCAAAAATATCACTTTAGAGTAACACTTGTTATTGACTTTGACCTGCTTGGTGGAGAAAGTAGAAAAGGAGGAGGATAACAGGATACTATTTCATGACACATCTATTACAGTTATTCATTTATAGAACGGAACCTTTGCCAATGATAAATGCATGTTACTGTGGTGCAATTATGAACGTACCTTGGCTTTTCAACAATAAAACTGCCAAAAGGTTGCAAAATGCACAAGGGAGAGAGAAATTTTAGTTGAAGAACTGAACTAACCAACAAGTATAATTTTTTTTAAAAGTAAGAGTCAATACAGTTTCTTTAAAGACATTTTTGTTCACTATTAATAGAGAATCTGTAATAACAAAGCAGACTTTCTATTTAATATTTTATCAGCTTCACATTTGCTTGACTTTGCGTGCATGCTGCCTTCTCAGATTATCTTCATACGGAAAACATTTGTAGTATCTCCCTTATAACCACAAAATTTAAATCTAGCTAAGAAAATGACACCATATATGATTTTGAAATTCCTTGCAAGAACATAGATTGGACTAGAAAAATTGTGATAAGCCCTTCACTTATTAATATGAATTGGGGGGTAGGTAGAATTATATAATCATCTGGCTCGGATGCCATAACTATGCTTGATAGTCTGTACTGAATGGTGAAGGCCTAAGCTACTATTACTATGAAGCTAATGAATGGTGAATTTTTCTTGATCTCCTACTTTGCACTCAAACTTATGTTAGAAGCTATGCTGACAGTAAATATAAGCCACACTTCTTAGCCTAGAGGAATTTTTTAAATTGGTGAGATGGCAATTATGCATTAAAAAAGTAAGAGAATACAGACAAACATATAAAACATATTTTGAGGACACTATTCTGAGAAGGAGGAAGTTGAGTATGGACGAAACTTAAGGAAAAGCTTTGTGGACTAAATGGAGATTATTGGCCAGTATCTGTGGTTTCTATGAGAGGAAAAGTAAGAAGGTGAGAGAGGGGATGGGAATAAAAAGGAATATTTAACGGCGTAGAAAAAGTTACTAAGAGGACTTTGAGATCTCAGCCACCTCATATGTATGCAAAAGCTGGATGATAAATAAGGAAGACCAAAGAACTGACGCCTTTGAATTGTGGTGTTGGTGAAGAATATTGAATATACCATGGACTGTCAAAAGAACAAACAAATCTGTCTTGGAAGAAGTATAGCCAGAATGCTCCTTAGGAGCAAGGATGGCGAGACTATGTCTCACATACTTTGGACATGTTATCAGGAGGGATCATTTCTGGAGAAGGACAACATGCTTGGTAAAGTAGAGAGTCAGCGGAAAAGAGGAAGACCCTCAACAAGATGGATTGACACATTGGTTGCAATAATGGATACAAGCATAGCAACAATTGTGAAGATGGCGTAGGACAGGGCAGTGTTTCATTCTGTTGTGCATAGGGTCACTATGAGTCAGAATCAACTAGACGGAACCTAACAACAACAATATTTATGTTTTTATATCCACCGAAGTTAGAGAAATGTTCTGGTCTCCTTTAACTTAATTCAATCTGAGCTGATCAGAATAAACTATTTCTATTTTGGGGGGCTACCTTTTAGAAGCAGCGATTATTATGAGAAGAATCTGAGATTTCAGATAAAAATGTGATTGATGAGCGGCCATCTAAGATGCAGCAATTGGTCTCAACACATCTGGAGCAAAGGAAAATGAAGAACACCAAGGCCACACGATAACTAAGAGCCCAAGAGACAGAAAGGGCCACATGAACCAGAGACCTACATCATCCTGAGACCAGAAGAACTAGTTGGTGCCCGGCCACAATCGATGACTGCCCTGACAGGGAGCACAGCAGAGGACCCCTGAGGGAGCAGGAGATCAGTGGGATGCAGACCCCAAATTTTCATAAAAAGACCAAACTTAATGGTCTGACTGAGACTGGAGGAATCCCGGCGGCCATGGTCCCCAGACCTTCAGTTGACACAGGACAGGAACCATCCCCGAAGACAACTCATCAGAAATGAAAGGGACTGGTTAGCGGGTGGGAGAGAGATGCTGATGAAGAGTGAGCTAATGATATCAGGTGGACACTCGAGATTGTGTTGGCAACTCTTGTCTGGAGGGGGGATGGGAGGATAGAGAGAGAGAGAAGCCGGCAAAATTGTCAAGAAAGGAGAGACTGAAAGGGCTGACTCAAGAGGGGGAGAGCAAGTGGGAGTAGGGACTGAGATGTATGTAAACTTATATGTGACAGACTGATTGGATTGTAAACGTTCACTTGAAGCTTAATAAAAGTTATTAAAAAAAAATGTGATTGATGAAAACATAAAAGAAAATGAACAAATACGTTATAATTCTTTAAGTTTCCATTTCTTGATTTTTGTATTTACATAAAAGGATTAAAATCATATTTTTTCTTCTATAGTGCTCAATAATAAGACCTCTGGGATTCTGCTTAACATGCTATATGAAAGCTCTTTAAGAAACAATTTGTAATGACTGCTGTAAATGCCTAACGAACATGGGATGCTTGGGGTGGGGGATGACTATGCAAGAATAACCCTTAATTTGAGGATATGTTTAGGTTTTCCTACATTTGTCTTACCTTTGGCCAATTTCTCCATACTTCTGATGGCAGTTCAAACGTCCCACAGCCCAGTTTGGATCTTGTTTAGTGATTCTCCTTGGTCTGTTGAATAGTTCCCTTGACCTAACATTAAGATCACCATTAGCCTTTGACTTAATATTGATTCCTTGGTTCTTATCCCCTACCATATACTACAATTTAGTTACAGTGCTCTTGGCTCTTTTGGTAGCTTTTTTTTTTTTTGGTAATGGGCATTTAAAAAATTCTGATTTGCTTGAGGCCGAATACGTACTATTTAACATCCTGCAATGTTTTTCCTTCAGTCCTAGCCCCAGCCTCTGTTGCTTTAGCTGCCTGTTGACACAGATAAGGAGTGCTGGGTTCCTCTTCTCCAGTGAAACGTTGTGTGAGGGCAGATAATATGTAAAGTAGGGATGCAGGGATGACAGTGAAAGTAAAATGTAAATGAGGGATTTTGAGCTGGTGCCTAATCAAAGATACAGGGCAGAGGAAATCCCCAATCACTTAGCAATTCGATCACAGAAGAAAGACAACTGACTCTCCCACCACCCTCCAGGCCGTGACTATCATTGGCACATGGTAGTGAGTATTGTCCACCGATTGCGGGCATAAGAAGAGCCAGCCCGATACCGGGAAAATAGGACTGTGTATTATGTCAAGCTACACAAAGGGCATTTCCTGACAATACCACTATTTAATTTCAGCAAAGTCCAAGTGAATGAAGAAAGCATACCAAAATCAAAGATTGGAAGCAGGGTCTGAACTTCATTTATTTAGCTGCAGTTATGGTGAGAGAAAACTGATGGCTGCATGTTGTGCCAAAAAAGAGCTACGATTTTGCTCAGCTCTCTCGGGAGTCCTAAAGCTATATCCCTAGCAATGTGAGGATAACTTCTTAATACTTTATATACTCTTTCTTCAACTTCTAGTCAACTGAGGGATAATGGGGGGAGGGGCAATATTAAATCTGTTCTGCTACTGAACTTTTTGTCTCTCCATTTTCCTCAGAAAACCATTGTCATTTTAATAGGATAATTATAATTGGGGGAGGGATTCCAAAGCCTTCCACAGAGATCAGATAATCCTTGGGCACCTATCTGCTTATTTATTCTATCATTCCTTTCATCTGAATACTTTCTCCTTTCATTTCTTCCTTCTCCATCCTTTTTATCTTTTAAGGCTCTAGCCATATGTTTGTAAAGCATGGTACTAGGGCCATTTCTATCTCAATCACCTGAGGCACTGGTTAGAAGTGCAGACGTCATAAATCAGAATCTTGAGGAGGGTAGAAAAACCTAAATTTTAACAAGCTTCCCAGACATCTTTTATGCATGTCTCATGCTGAAGTTTGAGACACTTCCCCTATGCATGTCTCATGCTGAAGTTTGAGACACTTCCCCTAGAAAGCCGAAGTACATTCTCTGTCTTTGGAATTTTCAAAAAAAGTTTGCTTTTGTTTCTATCCCATAGTATTTATATTATTCTGTCTTATATTATAATTTGCCATATCATAATGATCTGTGCACTTGTTTTATTCCCTCTGTGATAGATATAAGCTCCTTCCAGGCTAGACCTGTGTATCTCCGGAGCATCTGGCGTGGAGCTTTGCTTCTAGCAGGTGCTCAGTTCTTATCTCTAAGAATGCATGAAATGCTACCTCCAGGCCTTTCCCTGCTCTTCTGTCAGCGCACTGTGAACATAAGCTACAGTGTAACTCCAAAATACTTGTACCATATTAAAATAAATGAACTGCTTAGAAAACCTCTTGCTCGAACTAAGCTTAGTTCACAGAATTTGGTCCCAGATAAATAGTCGACTCGGGCTTTTTTGTTCTCTGTAAATCTCCTTATCAGCAGAAGGTTTATTTTTGAAACTCATGGCTCAACGTAGTGAAAAGTAGTCACTTGAATCAAGAGCTAAGGAACGATTCATGGTGCAGGTCGTAAAAAATTACCTGTATGTCTATCACTGGCAAATCATTTATGATGGCCTCAGTGCAGTATGAGTTTTCAAAAAGTTACCTTTGGACGTGCGTTTTTAGCGTGCGTATGTTTGCTTAGAATACATCAAGCAACAAAAAGGGTATTTTCTTACAATAAAAAAAAACTGTATAATTTCAACAAAGTCAAAGCGAATGAAAAAAGTATACCAAAATCAAAGATTGCAAGCATGGCTTGAGCTTCAATTATTTAGCTGCAATTATCATGAGAGGGTTTCTTGATATTCGGCTTTCCTGAAATCGGGGTATCTCCTAACTAAACATGTGTTGCTATAGATATAAATGATCTGAGTGATTTTCTTTGCTTTCTAATGTTAAATAAACATGATTTTTTTCTTATATTTTTATAACCTGTTGCTGTTGAGTCAATTCTGACTCATAGCGACCCTATAGACAAAGTAGAACTGCCCCATAGAGTTTCCAAGGAGCCACTGGTGGATTTGAACTACCCACCTTTTGGTTTCTGTAGACCAGGTAAAATCCAGTAACACACACACACACACACACACAGAAAATATAATTGAACTACTAATTAAAAAAAAGAAAAAAGCTAACAGAGGATGAATTTCTCTAAGCCTCTGTAAGTATTACAAGAGTTTTAATTAAATTTAATTCTGCATCGAATAAAAATTACATTAGTACATTACACTAGAGTTGACATCTAAATAGCAACCATCATAGAAAGGATATCACAAACACTTTTACAGAGGTAAAATATTTATTTACCCTTCAGTGTCTTATAGATCTATTCCTTGTTCACATGATAGAGGAGGAAACATTTTAGGGAGAAACATTTTAGGCAAGAAAATGGTATAAATGTCCAAGGCTTAAATAAACAGCAAATACAACATTTTGACTTCAAATAAAAGTCACTGATTAACATGCTATCAAAAGTAATCTAAAGGCAAGGAAATAAACTGTCAAATGTTAGCAAGTATATGTTTTAGAAATATAAAGACTCTCCAGAATCAGGTATCTCCCAAAAAATGCCAGGAAAGCTTGTCTCTCTCCAGATCAACTCAGTCGGTTACTTTAACTATCCCAAAGCTCAATGCTCTCTATCCAGACTTTTTTGGATAATTTTCATTGTCCAGGCTAAATCAGGTCTGAATTCCTATAGCACATTTCTAAGTGTATCTTCTTGCCTCCCGCCTTCTCCCCGTTTCTCTTCCAACTCTCAGATGCCATCCTACACACCCCTGCCAAAATGATTCCTGTCAAACATTGTTTTCGTCAAGTCACTCCTCTGCTTGAGAATTTAACATAACTTTCCATAACTTGTTATGTAAAATCCAAACTTGCCTTGCTATAATGTCTTCCACCAACTGGACTGCCCTTTCATCTAACCAAGCAAATAACACCGTCAGAAACGTGTTTCTGTACCGTACATAATCAGCTTGGAGTCTTCAGGAAAATTCTGAAAGCTTTTTGAAAAAAATTACCAGATGTCCTTTCAATGGAATGATGCATGTTATCTAGGGGACTCTCCAAGAATTATCTGATTCCAGGGGGTGTGTTCCTTTGATCGTCTGGGCTGGTATATTTTAACCCTTTTTAGATATAGATATTAGCATCCAGAGGGCTGATTACAGAGCAGATATTTCCTGTCCCTAGCAATGTAACTGATTCCTGTTTATGGCAATGCGAATAAATCTTGTCTTCATAAGTCCAGTTCTTCTTCCAAGTGGCTTTTACATCTTACTTAATGAGTTAAATTGTTTGCTTGTGTCCCTTTTATACTTGCATAGAAGTCATGATTTTTTACCTTTATGAAATCATGAATTAACTGGGTTTAGTATACATAATCCTATTGCCATTTCTACCCTTGTAAGTTTCCACATGTCACCTGCCCTCTTCTTGCTTAGTACATACCTACAGTCCCTTTAAAGCTCAGTTCACATTCAGCCCTTTCCAGAAACCTTATAATGTGGATGTTGTTAATTAATGAGGAGCCAGAAATATGTTACAAGCTGTTCAAAAGAGAAGTCAAACAACTATACGTATATAAGGCCAGCAGAAATGATAAAATAAATTTTCCTGATGGAGGAAAAACCAGCAAATCTGGTCAATATTCACAGGGTAGTAATCAACTAAATCTCCACCAGGCACAGTTTGCATTTCTGTGGAAAAGAACTATTTACATTACTATCAATATTCTACAATTTGCTGGACACTGTTCTAGACACTGGAGATATAGGAATAAACAAAACAAAGTCTCTGCCTTCTTGAAGCTTACATTCTAACGAGTGTGTGTGTGTATGTATGGGACGGGGTGGAGTCAGAAATGGAGATAAGTGCTATGAAGAAATACATAACAAGATATTAAAGGTGAGCAAAGGAGGCTAAAGGTGAGTACTAATTTACATAGTGCTGTCAGAAAAGGCCACTGGTAAGGTGACATTTGGATGAAATCCTGAAGGAAGAATAGGAGCAAATTATGGGATATGGGGATTTGGGTTTTGGGGGATTGAAGGAGACAGAGAGTTCTATACATAGGGAACACAGTGTAAAAGTCCTAAGGCAGGGCCACAGGAACTGGACTGAGGCCTGTTGTGGCTAAAATTGAATGAGTTCCAGGAAGAGTTCTGAGAAATAGCCTCAGTGCAGGAGGGAGTCAGGCAGGTGTGGAGAGATTATGATGAACATTTTTGTCCTCTTTCAAGACTTTGATTTTTTACTTCAAGGGGAATGGAATATCACCGGAGGATTTGAGCAGATGTGGGACATGATCTGACATTGTAAACATATCAGCTGCTATGAGGTGAATAATTTAAAGGAGTCAAGAGTAAAGCAGGGAGACCATTTAGGAGGTTATTACAATAATAACTCATGTGAGAGATAATGGTGACTTGGCCAGATTGGTGCTGGTGGAGATTCTGAGGGTGGTTGGATCTGGGATACTTTAGAAAAGTAAAATCAGCAGGATTTGCTGATGGATGTGTGTGTGCTAGGGAGAGTCAGAAATAAAAAATAAACACAGCTATTATAGAACCCTGGTGTTGCAGTGGTTAAAGCAATCTACTGCTAACCTAAAGAGTGTCAGTTCACAACCACCAGTGATTCCACAGGAGAAAGATGGGGCAGTCTGTTTCCATAGAGATTTATAGTCTTGGAAACCCTATGGGGTCACTATGAGTCAACATCAACTTGACAGCAATGGGTATCACTTCTAAGAACTGAACTCAGGAAAACTTAACAGCCATATCTCTGAACTATGATGACAGATATCTAGGATATTTATACTATAAGTTTGCAATGGAGGCCAAGCCTAGAAGGGTCAAATATACTGGCAGCTGTCGAATATTGATCTTGTTCTGTGTACTAGGCTCTTTTTATACATTATTTATTTAAACCTGCCAAAAGTCCTGCAAGGTAGGTATTATTATGCTCATTTTACAAATAAGAACCCTTCACTCAGACATGTTTTATATGCGCTCAAGGAAGTATTAGAGGAAAAATTGAAATCCAGATTTTTCTGATGTCGGCACCAACTTTCCATTAAGAATTGAACAATGCTTTAGGGAATAAAACCATGTTTCTGAGAAATATGGATGCCAAACAAAATATCTCTCATTTGTTGCTTAGTTTTAGAATGCTTTCATATATTCTTAAAATACATGGAATACTCCTGCTCTTGATAGTTTTTGTGTCTTCATGGAACCGAGTTTACTGCTAGGTATGAGCAGATACTCGAAGTATACCCATCAGACTTGAAGTAATTTACTAATTGGTCCTTAGGATTGATCATTAGACTTCTGTGATTTTGTATAATTCGGCATGATATCTCCTGCTTGTACATGCTTAATATAGGCTAAATAAAATTTCTTTATATTTGAATAATACTTTACAATATACCAAAAACTTTCATACTTGTCCCAATAACACTGACATGGCAGAGAGGGTCCTGGTTATCCATTGCTGCTTACCAAACTCTCTTAAAACTTGGCTTAAAACAAGATAACCTACAGTCCCTGGAAAAAGACATTATGCTTGATACAGTAGAGGGTCGGAGAAAAAGAGGAATACCTTCAACAAGATGGACTGACACAGTGGCTGCAACAAGGGGCTCACGCATAACAACAATTGTGAGGATGGTGCAGAACTGGACAGTGCTTCGTTCTGTTGTCCATAGGGTCACTATGGGTTAGAACCAGCTCAACAGTGTCTAACAACAACAACAAAGTCATTTTTTAATTACATCTCATGGCTCTGGCAGTTGAATGAGCAGAAATGGTTCTTGCTCAGAGTCTCTCATGCAGTTGCAGTCAGACAATGGGTGAGTCCACAGTCACCTCAAAGATTTCCTCGATCCACATGTCTGGGGTTGACTCTGGCTAGGATTCTAGTTGAGACTGTACGTCTGAACACCTACACATATCCTCTCCATGTGGCCTGGGCTTCCTCACAGAGTAGAGGCTGGCCTTGGAAGGGAGCATAAAAGAAATAAGAAGTAGAAGCTGGCTGTTTCTTAAGGAAACTGGCACAGTGTCACTTCTACTATTGGTCAGTTACAGAGCTGATATGCAAAGAGAGAAACACAGATCCCACTAGAATCATAGACACCACCTCTCAATGGAAGAAGTATAAAAGAATTTTGGAATCAATTTAAATCCTCTAAACCAGTTGCCATGTAGTGGGTTTTGACTTGTGAGGACCCTGTGTATTTCCGAGTACAACTGTGCTCAGTAAGTAGCCGAGTGGTTAGCCTTTTGAGCCACCCAGAAAAAAAAAAAAAAAAAAATCCTTTAAATCCTCAACAAAAGAAAAAAAAAGGTTTTATGCAGAGGAAGTTGAAATGCTGAGAAATTAGGAATCTTGTCTAAAATCACAGGGCTTCTACATGCTGCTGCTGAAATTCAAACCAAATTCTCCTAAATTGTTTGCACTTTCTAGCATTAGAAAGTAGTAGGGTGGAGTGCTTAAGAACTTGGTGTTTGTAGTTACAGATTTGGGTTTGACTTCTAGTTCGTCTACTTTCTAGGTCTGTGACCTCGAATAAGTCTCAGCCTTTTTTGGCTTAATTTCCTCATCGGCGAAATGAATTAATAGCCCTACCTAATTTAGGGAGTTGAGAGGAATAAGTGAACAAATGCACATAAGAACTCAGAACAATGCCTGGCATATGGTAAACAATCAATAAAAGTTAGCTATTATCATGCTTTTCACGTTTGGCTGGCAGTATTTATGAAGGAATTTGGTAGTTAGGTAGTTTAAGCTAATGCATGTAGTATGTTAAGGCACACATGGATGAAGCACGCATGGCAAATGACAAGATTGGCTGGCTTTACAATGTGAGGAGATGGATGCTTCGCCGATGTTTGGTGCTGTTGTTTTGTTTAGCTGACAGTGGGTCAGTCCCTGATTCATGATGGCCCCACGCACAGCAGAATGAAATGCTGCCTGGTCAGTTGCTGTTTGGACTGTTGTGAGCCATAGAGTTTTCACTGGCTGATTTTCAGAAGTAGACCTCCAGGCCTTTCTTCCTAGTCTGCCTTAGTCTGGAAGCTCTGTTGAAACCAGTTCAGGATCCCAGCAACACACGAGCTTCCACTGACAGATGGGTGATGGCTGCATCTGAGGTATATTAGCCAGAACTCGAACCCAGGTCTCCTGCGTGCAAGGTGAAGATTCTACCACTGAACCACCACTGTCCTCTGGTCAATGTTTAGGTGCCTCTTCTCTGTTCTTTCCTCCTATTTAATTCATCTAAATTATCACACTTTCCACACTGTATAGAAAGGATTGTTTATTCATTAGTCTTCTCACTAGAATATCAACTCCAGGAGAACAAGGACTATTCTTACTTGCCTTGGTATCTTAGTGGCTTATCCAGAATCTGGTACATAGTAGGAGTTCAATATACTGGTCAAATAGGCACATAGTAGATCAACGCATTGAACTGACAAACAGAAATAAAGAAGGGACACTACAATCTCTAAGGGTTTTCCTTTATGGACTTGTGGGCATACATATCAAACTCCAGAAAATATAAGAAAGGACAGGGGAGGGAAGTGCAGGCTGGGATCACAACCAAACAACCCACTTACTTCAACATTCATTCATTCATTTACTTATTCACTAAAAGTTTCTTCTATATCCCCTTACTCACAAGAGTGTTAATTTTTTATTATTTTTATTTTAGGGCCAATTCTTTATGTATTATACAGCCCAACTGCTCTGGGTTAGATAGGACGCAGCAGTGCATTTTTACTCATGAGAAAATGATGCCCAACCTTCTGAATTCATATCAGGCCTGGTAAATGTCAGGAGTTGCTGTCGTGTATGAGTGCACTGAATTAAGCACTCCCCTGCTCTAAGACTTAGTGATTTAAATATATTTTTAAATATATATTTCATTTTAATTTAAAATGGCCTTTATCTTTTCTGTGATGTTGATAATCCCTTGAGAAATGGAAGAATGATTTGGAATTCTAATCTCTCGAGTCACTATGAGGGAAAAAATTATAAGAAAGCTCTAAAATACCCCCAGATCGGTATTTGAGTAAATGGGATTTTGATGCAAAGATAAATCTTTTGGCGCATTCACCGTCCCTCTTTGAGTGTATGGGAGAGTCCTGCCCTGTTGAATATTACATAGGTGGCCATTAAATGCAAATTCTCTTTCAAAGGAGAGGCAGAGATTAATGAGTAAAACCATAGTGATGCATTAAATAAGCCTGATGAGAGAGCTTATATAAAGACCTAACAAAAATACTCGTGAGATAAAAGTAATTGCAAAGTGATTATGAATGATAACCTTGAGGAAAAGGGCCTTACCTAAAAACGGATATTATTGTACTAATATTTTTCATAATACTTCAAGCAAGTTTTGACAATTTGGTTTAGGATGTTGTAAACACTGAATATGTTTGCGTGGGTATTTTTCTTACTATTTTTTGAGTTTCCACCAACTTTTCTTTCTTCAGCAAGTTCTAGATCATAGATAGGAGAAAAAAAAATGAAGAAAATATCTCTAGTTGTGGCTCTAATATTGTCTATTTCTTTTCCATTCCACCCACATTGAAAATATAGGGAAAGCTTGATGCTAAATTCAGTGTAGTTTTTTTTTTTTTCCTTCTGAGAGTAAATACTTGGTTCTCTAGAGGTTTAAAATTGCTCATAAGAAAAATTACTCAACGAGGGAATCAGTTAACGTTATTAGAAGAAGGGCACTGACCAGCTGTTCTCTTCCTGAGGGGGAAGGGGGCAGACGTGGAAGAAATAGGCTTACATAGGAAATGGAAAGTTATAAGGAAGAAGCCTTCCTGACCACAAGGTTGATAGAAACCTAGGGGATTTGAGAGTAAACCTGAGTCGGTGCATGAAAGTCTAGTCTTTAATCTGAGCTTGATTTCTGATTCCACACCTTCCTTGCCATGTCTATGTCTTTGGAGAACTTGAACTTATCTAGCCTTCATTTCATCAGCTGTAAAAAGGAGAAGCAATAGTACTTAACTCTTAGAGATATTGTGAGAATTTTGAAATAATTTATATAAAACTCTTGGCACATCACGGACATTCAATAAATGGTAGCTAAGGTTGTTTTATAGCCCCTGATTGGGGATGTGTAATCTTACAGCAGTTCATGGTGATATCAGTTGCAATGATCAGACCAGACTTCATTTGGAGGAAAGGAAGCTAAGTGAGTAATATACAAAGTGGTTCTTAAAAATCGTTAAGTGACAATGATTATTTCCCCTTTAATAATAGGAGAGAGAAGATTCTTAAGATTTTCTGGAGGAGGAAACCCATTTTTCTCTAATGGCATCTCATAATGTGCTGCTGCCCATATCCCTGCCATCCTAATTTACAATAATAATATGCTAATTTTATGCTTGCAATCTTAGATTGGATTAAGTGCCAAATTTTTAGAGAAATGAATGACAAACTACATTTCTTCTGAATATATTTATACAGAAACATACTTAAACACTTCCAGTGATTATATTTGGCATGTACATCTAAAGCATGATCACATCTTGCTTAGCTTGTTCTTTTACAGGCACTTAATGGAAATGTGTGAATGTTTAGGAAAAAAGATTTCACTTTTATAAAAAATATTAACTATGGGCTTGTTCGGAAGAGCAATAGAGAATTCAGGTTGTTGCTTTTTCTCCCCCCTCCCCTTACCTTGGCTTAAATTGGGAAATCATTCTATTCTTTAAGTTTGGGTTGTAATTTTTCTGCAATTAGAACCAATGCATAAATCAATTATATCAACATACATTGTGTGCAGACGCCAGAGCTACACACTTTGAAATCAATATAAATGCAAACAATACGTATTTACAAGCCACGGGAAAGTACAAACCTAAATTAGATTAATCTATGAAAAAATCTGATGACTCCTACTGGCTTTTCTTACCAGGTGAAAACTCCTGTGTGATTCTTATCACAGAGACATTCTTTCCTAAACTAGGTATTCAATACTCCTTAGGGGTATTACTGTTCTACTCTGTCCTATAGGGTCACTGTGAGCTGGAATCGACTGGATGGCATTGGTTTTTTTTTTTTTTTTTTTTTTTAGGGGCATTAAGGAATGAAGGCAAACCCTCCATCCCCTGGGTAGAAGTTGGATTTTATTGTTCCCATTTTTTTTTTTTTTTCTGTATGACACTCTCTAGCCATTCTATCAGAGAAATTAAATGGAGTGTGTTTTAGATTGCCCTTGCTGACAATATTTAATCAATTAAGAAGTATTTACAATGTACTCTGTATTGTATTAAGTACTCAAGAGACTAATACAGAAGGAAAAGATATAACAGTTTCAACGACATATTTATCAAAATATTTCATGGAGAGGCATGATTTATTTACAAGATGTGACTTCTAGACAACCATTTCTTTACCTTCATTTATTATTTCAATCATTCTTTCATCAAAAATTTATTGAATACACATTTTATGCTATAAGTGTCCTAGATTTGGGGGTTACACTGAAGAAAATAAATTGTTTCTGCTTTTGAGGGAGGAGCCCTAGAGGCACAGTGGTTAAGAGAGCAGGTGCTAACCAGAAGGTCGACAGTTCGAATCTACCACCCACTCCTTGGAAACCCTATGGGGCAGTTCTAGTTGTCCTGTAGGGCTGCTATGAGTCAGAACAGACTGAATGGCAACAGGTTTGGATTGGGCTGGCCCTTGAGGAGAATGTGACAATGATTATAAAGGAGCTATATACAAAGACAATGGACATAGGAAGAGAAAATGCCTAATTTCTAAAGTACTGCCAGGGAATTATTATTTTTTTAATTGACCCTTGAAAGATGACTTGGAGTTCATGGGGCAGATTATGGTCAATCAAGGAGGAAGGTGGTAGGGTTAAAGACATTGTTGCCCGGGGTACAGTGAATGGACAAATGAGGAAGTGTGAAACAAGACAGCATGTTTGGAAAATTGCAAGTAGTTCAATGTGGCAGAGGCATAGGAACAAAGCAAGTTGTAGAAGATGGGACTACACTGGAAAAGGGCATTAGCCCATGTCATGGATTGAATTGTGGCCCCCAAATTATGTGTCAACTTGGTTAGGCCATGATCCCCAGTATTGTGTGGCTGTCCTCTATTTTGTGATTGTAATTCTATGTTAAGGAAGATTAGGGTGAGATTGTAACAGCCTTACTAAGTTAACATCCCTGATCCAGTGTAAAAGGAGTTTCCCTGAGGCGTGGCCTGCACCACTTATTGTCTTACAAGAGATAAAAGGAAAGGGAAGCAAGCAGAGAGTTAGGGATCTCATACTAACAAGAAAGCAGCTCTGGGAGCAGGGCATGTTCTTTGGACCCAGGGTTCCTGCACAGAGAAGCTCCTAGTCCAGGGGAAGATTCATGAGAAGGACCTTCCTCCAGAGCCAACAGAGAGAGAAAGCCTTCCCTTGGAGCTGACACCCTGCATTTGGACTTCTCTCCTACTACTAGACTGTGAGAAAATAAATTTCTTTTTGTTAAAACTGTTCACTCGTGGTACTTCTGTTATAGCAGCACTAGGTAACTAAGACAGAATTTGGTACTGACAGAGTAGGGTGCTGCTCTAACAGATACCTAAAATACGGAAGCAATTTTGAAACTGTGAATGGATAGAAGACTCAGAAGGAAGTGAACTGTTAACACTGGAGAAGGTGCAGATGGTGGGAAACAGCAGCAGTGAACCGGCCACAGCAGAATCAGGAGACAAGTGCCAGACAGCGCTGGAGCTGACCCATGGAGTGAGAGAGCTGAGTGCCTGTCCGCAGAAGGCTTCCCAGTGGAGTGGGGTGCCTCCAGGTGCTTACTGGCGGAGCTACTTAGCTTTGGAACACTTGCCCCATCAGGGCAGGTGTGGGCATAAGGCCCGAGGGCTGAGAGGTCAAGGAACCAGGAAGCAGAAGCTAAAGAGACAAGGAACACAAGAAACAGAGCTGCCTCAGCTTCAAAAGGTATGGCCTTGACCTCTGGGGCTTCAAAGGGTGGAGCCATGGACTCTGGTGTTTCTAAGGGTAGAGTCTCCTAGATGGACTAAGAGAATGGTGCACCTAAAGCCAAGGGAACAGAGTTGCCATCCCAGTGGGCCTGGAAGGCAGAGCTGAAGCCTAGGGCCCAGGAACCCCAATTCAGAATCTGGAGAGTGCGGCCAATAGCTAGAGTCTGGAGGGCAGGGCCACTTGGTGCCTGCTATACTTTCTTTCCCTGCAATTTCTCTCATTTGTAATGGAAGTGTCTAACTTTTGCCTGTTTGCCCACTGTACTTTGGAAATAGGTAACTTGTATTCTAGGTTTCACAGATGAAGAGGAATTTTTGGATTTTGGACTCAGAGTTGATTTAAGACTTTTGCTTTGATATGGTGAGGTGAATGTGCCTTGCATGTAGCAAGGACATGAATTTTGGGGGGCCAAAGTGTGGAATGTTATAGATTGAATTGTGTCCCCTCAAAATATGTATCAGCGTGGTTAGGTCATGATACCCAGTATTGTATGATTTTCCTCCATTTTGTGACTGGAATTTTATGTTAAAGACGATTAGGGTGGGGTTGTAAACCCTTACCGAGGTCACATCCCTGATCCAATGTAAAGGGAGTTTCCCTGAGGTGTGGACTGCACCACCTTTTATCTTACAAGAGATAAAAGGAGAGGGAAGGGAGCACACAGTTGAGGACCTCATACCACCAAGAAAGCAGTGCAAGGAGCAGAGCCTGTCCTTTGGACCCGGGGTTCCTGCACAGGGAAGATTGATGAGAAGGACCTTCCTCCAGAGCCAACAGAGAGAAAAAGCCTTCCCCTGGAGCTGAAGCCCTGCATTTGGACTTCTCACCTACTAGACTGTGAGAAAATAAATTTGTCTTTGTTAAAGCCATCCACTTTTGGTATTTCTGTTATAACAGCACTAAATGACTAAGACAGCCAAATTATGAAGACTCATAAATTTCCTACTAAGGGGTTAGCATTTATTTATCTTACAGGTGATGAGGAGTAATTGAGATATGGAATGGATTATTGTTACTGTATTTGAGTTTTATGAAAGTGCTAGGGGTAATATGAAATGTAAACAAAGACCGATGGCTTTGACATCATTTAGTAAACATTTAGCCATGACAGAATTAATGACTTTCTGAACAGGAGCTTGAAAATAGACGTGGAGCAAAGAGAATGTCGTTGATAACAATTGTGTGCAGTTGAGTCAATTCTGACTCATAGCAACCCTATATAACTGAAAAGAGCTGCCCCCATAGAGTTTCCTAGGCTGTAACCTTTACATGCAGCCCAGGTGGCACAGTGGTTGAGAGCTAAGGCTGCTAACCAAAAGGTTAACAGTTTGAATCTACCAGCTGCTCCTTGGAAGCCTTATGGAACAGTTCTATTCTGTTCTTTAGGGTCTCTATGGGTCAGAATATAGTCCATGGCAATGGTGTTTTTTTTTTTTTTTTTAATCTTTACTTGGTAAAGTAGAGGATTAGTGAAAGAGAAGAAGATCCTCAATGAGATAGACCGATACAGAGGCTGCAACAATGAGCTCAAACTTAGCAACAATTGTGAGGATGGCACACAACCTGGCAGTGTTTCAGTCTGTTGTACACAGGGTCGCTGTGAGTTGGAACTGGCTTAGGGCACCTAACAACAGTGACAATAATCTTTGCAGAATGGAGACCTGGAGATACAGTGGTTAAGCACATAGCTGCTAACCAATAGGTAGGCAGTTCGAACTCACCAGTTGCTCCTTGAAAGAAAGATGTGGCAATCTGCTTCTATAAAGATTGCAGCCTTGGAAGCCCTATGAGGCAGTTCTACTCTATCTTATAGTCTCACTATGAGTCAGAATTATCTCATTAACAATGGGTTTGTTTTTGCCTTTTTTTTTTTTTTTAAGTCTTTGCAGAAACAGATCACCAGGCTTTTCTGCCACTGAGTGGCTGGTGGATCAAACTGTCAACCTTTCTGTTAGCAGCCAAATGTTTAGCCATTGACTTTAACCATTGTGCCACCAGGAATGCCTTGATAACTATGAGGAGGTAGGAACTCCAAGCTCTAACCACCGTTAAGTGTCATGGCTACAAGGCAGGGAAGAGTTTCCCATCATAAATAGGTTTCTGTTGATAAGCTGAACCTAGAGTAAGTTTCATGGCACAGAAACTGGCAGAAAAAAATGCCAGGAAGACAAATGAACAACACGTTGTTGTTAGGTGCAGTAGAGTTGGTTTCTTATAGTGACCATCTGTATTAACAGAAAGAAACACTGCCTGGTCCTGCGCCATCCTCACAACAGTAGGTATGTTTGAGCTCATTGTTGCAGCCACTGTGTCAACCTATCTTGTTGAGGATCTTCCTCGTTTTAGCTGACCTTCTACTTTACCAAGCATGACTTCCTTCTCCAGGGATTGCTCCCTCCTGATAACATGTCCAAAGTACATGAGATGGTCTTGCCATCACGCCTCCTTGTTGTACTTCTTCCAAAACAGATTTGTTTGTTCTCCTGGCAGACCATGGTGAATTCAATATTTTTCACCAACACCATAATTCAAATGAGTCAATTGTTCCTTTTTCATTGTCCAGCTTTCTAATGAATATGAAGCAATTAATAATACCATGGTTTGGGTCAGGTGCATCTTAGTCATCAAAGTGACATCTTTGCTTTTCAAAATTTTAAAGAGGTCTTTTGCAGAAGATTTTCCCTATGCAATACTTTGATTTCTTGACTGCTGCTTACGTGGGCATTGATTGTGGATCCAAGTAAAATGAAATCCTTGACAACTTCAATATTTTGTCCATTTATCATGATAATGCTTATTGGTCCAGTTGTGAGGATTTTAGTTTTCTTTATGTTGAGGTGCAATCCATACTGAAGGCTGTGGTCTTTGGTCTTCATCAAGTCCCCTTAACTTTTGGCAAGCAAGGTCTTGTTATCTGTGTATGGCAGGTTATTAATGAGTCTTCTTCCTATTCTGGTGCCACATTCTTCTTCTTACAGCCGAGCTTCTCAAATTACTTGCCTGGCATACAGATTGCATAAGTATAGAGAAACGATACAACCTGGACACACACCTTTTCCCATTTTAAACCACATATAGATCCCAAATATTCCACAGAATAAATGCATTAATTTCAGGGTAAGGGCTCAGGAAGAAAAACAGGTTTTGGAGTCCTGATGCCTTTTTTGGAAACCCTGATGGTGTAGTGGTTAAGTGCTATGGCTGCTAACCAAAGGGTCAGTAGTTCGAATCCGAAAGGTGCTCCTTGGAAACTCTATGGGGCAGCTCTACTCTGTCTTATAGGGTCACTATGAATCAGAATCAACTCGACCGCACTCGACGGGATGCCTTTTTTACTCTGGTGGAACATTCTTAAAAAAAAATGATTACAGTATTACCAGTACAATTCCACACATTGCTAGAGGCCCCTCCCTAACTTTGGAAGTGAAACAGTGAAGGTTCTTGACTTTTAAGCTTCGTGAACATCCCCCTCTGCTATTTTTCTCTTTCTCCTCGACACACAGAGTCCTTTGAAACTGGACAGAGTAAGTCATTGAAGAAGGGTGGGAAGTGTGGAAACATGCTGTAGGAATCAACTGGAAGGCAAGTGATCTGGTCTGGTCCTGTCCTAAACACATTCAAATTCAATAAAAAAACAAGCAACACCCTGCTGGCCAAACCGAACCACCAATCAGGTGCCGCTTCTTTATCTCCAGTTGACAACCACGTTAAACCCCAAACCAAACTTACTGCCTTTGAATTGATTCAGTCAGAGACCTCATAGGACAGGATAGAAATGTCCCATGGAGTTTCCAAGGCTCTATCTAGTCTTTTAGGATTGAAACCCTGATGGCGCAGTGGTTAAGAGCAATGGCTGCTAACTAGAAGGTCAGTAGTTCGAATTCACCAGGCACTCCTTGGAAATTCTATGGGACTTTTCTACTCTGTCCTATAGGGTCACCGTAAGTCAGAATTGACTCGCCAGCAATGGGTTTGGTTTTTTTTTTTTTTTTCAGTCTTTTAGGGAAGCTGACTGCCACACCTTTCTCCCACAGAGTGGCTGGTATGTTCAAACCACAGATCTTTTGGTTAGTGCTCAATGCTTAACCACTGCACCATCAAGGCTCCAAGTTAAAACCCAAAAACCAAATTTGTTTCCATGAAGTCGATTCTGACTCAGCCACATCTTTCTCCAATGGAGCAGCTGGTGGGTTAGAACCATCTACCTTTCTTTCAGTTAGCAGCCTAGCTGCTTAACCACTGTGCTACCAGGGCTCCTTCAAGCTCCAAATTAACCCAAAAAAACAAACCCACTGCCGTCGAGTTGATTCCGACTCATGGTGACCCTATAGTACAGAGTAGAACTGCCCCATAGAGTTTCCAAGCAGCGGCTGGTGGATTCGAACTGCCGACCTTTTGGCTAGCAACCGTAGTACTTAACCACTGTGCCACCAGGGTTTCCAAGCTCCGAATTAGGGACCTTAAAATAAGGTAATTATCCTGGATTATTTGGGTGGGCTTAAATCTAATCATCTGAGTTTAAAAAGCAGAAAACTACTCCAGCTATAAAAATCAAAAGGTGAAGTCAAAGAGATTCAATGCCATATTGCTGGTGTGAAGTGAAGATGGAAGGCACAAGGTGAGGAGGCATGCAGGTGGCTTTCAAGGAGCTGAGAGAAGCTCTCCGCCTCCAGCCAGCAGGGAAACAGGGATCTCATCTGTTTCCAACCACAAAGAACTGAATTTTGCCAATAACCTGGATGAGCTCAGAAGCTGACTCATCCGCAGAGCCTCCAGAGAAGATCACAAGACTGCCAACACCTTGATTCATCCTTATGAGACTCTAAACAGAGAAACAACTGAGCCACTCTGTGCCTGGACTTCGAACCCTCAGAAAATTTAAGCTAGATAATACATGGTAGTTGCTTGAAACCTCTAATTCTGTGGTAATTTCTTAAGGTAGCATTAGGATACTAATATACAAGTCAGAGTTCCCACCCCTTCTTTTGTCTTACAAAGTGACCGCTCAGGCTTCAGCTGGATAATAATAGAATTAATTAATTCAGGCTGCTGGCCCCATAGGACAAGTGGGAAAAGGGGAGGTCTGGCCCTGTGGCTGGCTGGAAGTGTTAGACTGTAGATATTCTATCTTGAATTTTCTTTCTGTGAGCTAATGATGGCTGTGTCCAGTTTTACTCCTGAATTTCATCAAAATAAATATCCTTCAGCAGGAAGATTATTTATTTGTATTTATTTATTTATTTTTGATGAGCACACTTTTTTTGGTCATGCATTTCAAAGCTATTTTCTTATTTAATCCTTTTAAATCGACAGAAAAAATAAAAAATTGATGTCGAGTCAGTTCCAACTCATCGTTACCCCGTGTGTGTCAGAATAGAACTGTGCTCCACTGGGTTTTCCATGGCCGATTTTTCAGAAGTAAATCTCAATGCCTTTCTTCTGAGACACTTCTGAGTGGCCTTGAACCTCCAACCTTTCGGTTAGCAGCTGAGAGCTTTAACCATGTAGACACCCAAGGACTTCTCTACATTGACCTGTACTACTAATTCCTATTGTTCACAGATGATGAAACTTGCCGTAGGGCCCAGTAACAAGTAGTGTGGTGGGATTCAAACCCAGGTCTTTGGAATTCCAGCAATAGTGAGAAGATGATGGGTTTGAAAACTGGCGTGAAGCAGAATTGAATTTTATTCATCCTTTGCGTTCAGATGTGATATCTTTCCGCCCTTCTGTGTAACTGTTTTTCCATTTTCAAAAGAAAGTGATCCCTCCCCACTGCCTGTAACTACATTTCTTTTTGTCAATTGAAAATTCAGAGCATCAGAGCACTTGCCTAATTTCTATGGGGCATTTGTTGTAGTGCTTATAATTTAAAAGCCATGTGCTGATGTATGCGGCGTGAAATATCTCTATGTATTTCCATAGAATATTTTCTAGTGCTGCAAGATAACAGAGCAGCCTGCATCCCCTCTCCTGGTTAGTTTCCATTGTTGCATGCTTCCAAAACTAACATTTTTATTCTTTTAGGCTAGAAACTCATATCAGTGACATCACTGTTTTTTTTTTTTTCTCACCAGATTGCAAACCTCTTTTAAGAAGGAAGGCCGTTGTATCTCCTGGAATACACCCTGCAACGAATACAGTAGGAACTCCATACATACCTGCTGAAGAAATTTAATGATGAAATCCCATGATAAAAAATAAAAATGGAAGGGTAGGAGCATATACAGTAGGAATTCTATGCATATTTGTTAAATAAATGTAATTAAATCCCATCATAAAAAATAGAAGGATAAATACTGTATTATTTTACAGCGAGAGGTCTTATCCTGAGTATTACTCACTTGATAGTATATTTTACTGAGTGGGAAAGGAGTTACCAGAAATCCTGAATCATATTCAGACTGGCATCTGCAATTTTAGATTAGTTCTCTAACTTTTTTGCCTCATTTCTTTGTTTCTTCTTATTTTTTTTTGTATTTGTGTGCACTTATTGCTTGACTGAGGACAGGCTGTTATGAGTTTGAGAAAAGAATACGATTAAAAAGCATGATGCAGTCAAGTGGGTGTTTGCCTACTTAGTGTGAACCAAGGACCACACTAGCCTATGTGGAGCCTAAGACTGAATCAGAAAAGAAACTTCCGTTGGGCAGAGGAGACCTGAAGGGGCAGCCTTGACTCATACCTTCTGCTGTTATTATGCACTATACAAGCTTAACAGTGCACACGATGGTCCTGTGTGGGCTGACTTGGTTATAGAAAGCAGCCTAATATTTTTTAGGCAATTGCCTAGAATGTCCTTTGGCCTAATTTTCTTTTTCTTACACTCCTTGGTTTCAGACTCCTGTTCCTCCATACCTCTCTATTCCATAGCCTCAGATTGGGTGGCCCTCTGAGTCACCTCATATCATTTCATCCTGAGCATTTTTCTGTGTTTTGGCTTTGCTCACTTCTTTGACCTCCTTGCCACTTATACCCAAAGAGTGGGAATTCTTAACTCTAGTCTTGGCACAGCAGAATCCGTAACCACTCAGCAGCAAGTCTACCTCACTCTCCCAGGGGAAGAGTGGGACTTCAGCCAATATCAATGCTTTTAAATAAATAAATATTTCAAAGAACAACTTGGAATGTGTCCCTGTAATCAGAAGCATCAGGCAAAGGTAGACTCAGTGTGATGTTCTAAATTGCCACAGAGACCTAATTACATAAACTATGACAAATTTGATCATTTTTGGAGAAAAAATGCCTTGAACCAGCTGAAAAGTAAATGATCACATCATAAAAAGTTTCATTATGTAGGCATGGAAAGTTTACCTTATGTTCAAATCATAACTCATGAATACATATTATAGCAAAAGTGGTCATTATTTCTCTTTGGTTGAACAAAGTAAGTGCAGGTGAACAGCTGTGTCAGGGCATCTGCCACACTTAAATAATCACATTCATTAAAGTACCCTAGGGAAGGAATTATTAATAAACACGCCTCCTGTCAATATTTACTCCCTGAGGGCTATTATTCTGAAAGTTATTATGATGATAAAGAATGAAAGTTTTGGGGGACAAAGACTAAGACCTCTTGCAATTCTGAACATAGCTGGTAGGACCTCCTTAAATAATGCAAATACCTGTTCCGAGACATTTCAGCCTCCAGAAATTGTAGCCATGCAAATCTCTTTCTACCATCTATCACCATCATGATGTTTTCATCAAGCTACTTCTAATGGTTGTGTTGCTGCTTCTGACTTGAAATTTTAAGGAGATGAATGAATTGATAAATGGATGAATGAATGCATGCTAACTTAGAACTGTCTTGTTCTGAGTGGGTGGGAGTCAGTCAGATAGCACTGATGGGGAATGCCAACAAGGTGAAGCTCTTCTTTGCCCATATTAATGAAACTGTAGTGTTATAACTCAATGATTCCACCAACTGATGGGAGACAGACAGCTGCAGTGAATTTTAAAACAATTCACAGCTCAAGTTGCACAATTAGAACGTGTAATTAAGAGTACTTTGACTTTTTAGTTCAATGGATTTATTTTCTTTGTAATTGTATTTTTAAAATTTATGTGAATAGAAGTAATACATTAAATGAGGAAAAGTCAGAAACATTGAAATCTCCCTGTTTCTAATTCAAACTCCCGAGCATCAATTTCACTTCTTGATGGGAAGCCCTATGAATAATCTCGTAAGCATCTTTCTGAAAGTATTTGTTAGTATAAAAGAACATATTCGTGTGTATATGCGTGTGTGTGTGTGTGTGTCCTTTTTTATTTACGCTAATGAGGCTGCATTAAACATACTGGCATTTACTTGGCTTTTCTCAGTCACTAATACATTTTAGAAATTATATCAGCCAATTAAGATCTGCTTCATTTTTTACATTTAAAAAAATATATTTTAATTATGTTACCGCAATTTCATGAGTTAGAGCCGCCAGCCGCAAACAGCCAATTCTTGAGACAGGGGTGAGGTGGGTAGCAAGAGCTTTATTAGATATACCGGTATATGGAGACAGAGGGGAATGATCTCCTCCTAAAGTCCTCTGTCTCAGCAGACTACCAATCAGCTCGGGTTTTTAAGGGAAAAGGGGCCATAAGTTTTAGGGACTTGTGGAATGTGTACTCTCTTTCTTCTGTTTGGTTTCGATGGTCCTATCTCAAACATGCTGACCTTTTCCTGCCATTATCCCATCAGCTCAGGGGGTAGCTGGCACCATCCTTCCTCTTATTTGACAGGCTTAGATCAATATCACTTGTTTTCCACAGTCTTAGAGGAAACATTGGTTAACACTTAACCATTTGGGGAGCTAACATCAGGATCTTACTTGGAGGCAAGAATGGGCTAGGGGAGGGAAAGGAGAGAAAGAAGAAGGAAAAAAGTTGGCTCAGGTACTGTTTAAGGTATGGCTGAGCAGCCTGTTTCAATTATATGCAATGAATTATAAGCAATGATAAAAGTTAAATTTTATCTGCTCCTGCCAATGCATTCCTAGTAGCAACCTTTAAAAAAAAAAAAAAACAAAAACTGCTTTTCTGTTTTTACACTCATTTGGAGGTTACTTTTTTTTTTTTTAAGCCACTTATTCGTAATAGCAGACCTCTATTATGACCAAGAAAACCCTGGTGGCGAAGTGGTTAAGTGCTACAGCTGCTAACCCAAGGGTCGGCAGTTCAAATCCGCCAGGCACTCCTTGGAAACTCTACGGGGCAGTTCTACTCTGTCCTATAGGTTTGCTATGAGTTGGAATTGACTTGACGGCACTGGGTTTGGTTTTTTGGTATTATGACCAAACTTCTATTATCACCTTTAAGCAATCACTATTGACTCGATTCCACAAAACATGAGCATTTGTTTTGCCTATCTTAATTTTCATCTTTCCCCTCTTTTTCTAGTTTTTGATAGTTATATTATCTGTGCAATTTTAAATAATAAATTTATAACAATTTCTTGTTCCATCATTCAGAATACCCTCTAGGGCTCTTAACTTCTGAGGCAGAGACTACACCAAAATCCATTCTATTTTTCCTCCATAGGAGTCCCTGGGTGATCCAAAGGGTTAATGTCCTTGGCTCTTAACCAGAAGTTGCAGATTCAAGTCCACCCAGAGGCACCTGAGAAGAAAGGCCAGGTGATCCACTCCCAAAAATTTAGCCATTGAAATCCCTGTGGAACACAGTCCTACTTTGAGACATTAGGGTTGCCATGAGTCAGAATCGACTCGATGGCAACTAATACCTGGTTTCTCCCGTAGTAAGACAATAGTAGCTGGGATGTGGCTGCTTACCTAAGGACTATAATCCCTAGACAGCCTTACTGCTAAATGTGATCATGTGGCAAAATTCTTGCTAATCGAATGTAAGTGGAAATGATGGCTGTTAATTTCAACGTACTTGCTTAAATTGAAATCTGAGCTCCTAGACTTCTGCTTTTTTTCTTGTTTCCATGGTGAAAAAGGTGACTGGCAGTGTGGCCTTGGAAGCCAAATGTTGAAGACTGCAGAGCCACCACAGCCTTGTACCCTGAATGTCTGCATGGAACAGAGCCACTTGTTGATCAGGAACTTGGAGTGTAATATCAGAGGAAAATAAGCTCCTGTCTTTTCGAGCCATAGTATTTTGGGGGTATCTTTGTTACAATAACTTAGCTTTTTTACTCTAAAAATAAAACCTATCTGTTGTATATCCATTTTCTCACTTTCCATCAGCTATTAGCTATATCATATGTAATATTTGCAACCGATGCCCTGCCCATATCCCCTTGGCACTCTCTTTTCCAATATATACCACAGTGCCCTAATGCAAGTTCCTACCACCGTCAGTCTGAGAGGTTTCTCTCGACTAATGTGCAGGGCTAGAAGCAATCCTTGACCAATGATAGATGGAAGCTTGAAGATAAATATTCCCTTTCTTGACCCTGGGGAAGGGTAATTCTGAGGCATGTTTTACATTGGTTCCAAGAGTTCCTCATTCAGGTTGCATTTTAGTTGCCCACATGGGTAACTTTCCTGATAACACATTCTTTATTGGACTTCCTTCCCTTATTTGTCTTACTTCTTGGGAATGCCCCTCAAATAAGCTACTTGTCCTCTAATCTTTTTCTCATGTACACTTGTTGAAGAAGCCAACTGAGGATAGTCCCAGAAGTTTTTTAGGAAGTTGTCCCTTGGTATGGGATTCTGGAATTGGAGAGCCTGTCTAAAGATGGGAATAGAAGCCTAATTGGCAATTTTCCCTAGGCTCAGAGCTATTGCCTCTTGGGAAATTCCTTAGGACCAGCTGATGGAGGAGCAAAACATCTATACATGTATCATGGATGAATTAATTCGATATGTTGTGCAAGTGGAAATAGGACTGCTGCCATGCTACTGCCAATCAAGGGTGACCTTGAAAGACAGTGGTGAAGGAAAATACTTTAGCAGGCATAACTTCATTTAGTATATCTTGTCTTCAACTTTATGGAAGGAAGAAGTGGTCAGAGATAAACAATCTCCTGGGAAGTGGTGCATAGCTTGGTAATTAATGAAAGTATACCTTGGTGTGTGTATTCTCACAATTACTATGAGTTGCCTGTGGTGAATTGGTGATGAGATACAGGTGAAAAGGCATGAAGTGGCTTATGCTATAGCTTTAGCCCTTGAGAGATTTGAAGGAAATAATTATTACATGAATCCTGGAGTTGACTGGCTATTGATAACTGCTGTAGAAACCCTGGAAGAAGAAAATAAAAGGCACAGGCCAGCTATCCATAAATAAAGGGATTGTGCAAAAGCCAGGAGTGCTCCATGCATCCCTGGGTGGGTGGGGGGCGGGGAGCAGGGTCTGCTAAAAACCAGGTCAAATATCTGATTTTAAGTGTAGTATAATTTAACAAGGTAGAATTCACAGAGACCTGGTGGCTAGTTGTTAAGATCTCAGCTGCTAACTAAAAGTTTGGCAATTTGAATCCACCAGGTGCTCCTCGGAAACCCTGTGGGGCAGTTCTACTCTGTCCTACAGGGTTGCTATGAGTCGGAATAGACTCAATGGCAACAGGTGCAGTATCGTACTTACATCAGAGTTGGACGTTGATATGGAAGCAGTGGGATGCTGAGAGCTCAATAAAGATATTAGGGTGGAAGTACTTGAGAAAAGGAGCCCTGGTGGTGCAGTGGTTAAGAGCTTGACTGTTAACCGAAAGGTTGGCAGTTTGAATCCGTTAGCCACTCCACATGAGAAAAATGCCTGTTTCCATAAAGATTTACAGGCTTGAAAACCCTATGGGGCAGTTCTCCATGGCAATGAGATTTTTGGTTTGGTACTTGAGAAGTGTGAACTCTCAGATTCCTAGGTCAGCAGAAATGTCCCTCCTGTTTTGGAAGAGGAGAGAAGCCTTTTCTTATTTGTATGCTTACATTCCTCAGGACCTTTCCCTATCCTCCTTACTGTCCTTTAGACCAATAAATAAGGTTAAATCTCAGCATGGCCCAAGCACCTAAACAGAAGGAAAAGAACAGTGGAATCAGGTAAATATATGCTAGCAAGAACTGGAAAAATCTGTCTTCCAAAGAGTCTTGAAATGTTGTCCTAGGATAAGGAGTAGGAGGGGTGAAATATAAGACTAGATAGTGGGCACTATTGATATGGGAGCAGCCTATCATAACTAAGGATTTAACACTGAGGAAAGGTGACCTTGACCTTGTCCTATCATATTTCTGGGATGACTTCTTGAAATTTGGAAATGATAGCTTATAGTAAATAATGTGAAATCACTAGAACTGCCTTGGCAGAGTATTGAAGAAGGAGCACGACACTCAGAATACTGAGAGTGTTAGGATTAATTTATTATGTAAATTAAGAAAACCCACATCTGATGTTTCTTTGAGGTACCCAGAAGACATTGTCTTTACTAAGGTGATGAGGAATTTGCCATCAAAAAAGATACTGAATTTGCTAAAAAGCTTGGTGGTGACTGTCTCTATAGGCCCGGGTTGATGATAGGAGATGCTACTATAAAACTAGTCCCCCTGGAATCAATAGGGTTAAAGTCATAGCATATGTGATGTCAGGTAGCAGCAGTTAACCGTCAGCAGCAAAGTGGATATAATTAATATGATCGGAGGCAAGCTCAGAATGGTGTGTGCAGGGCCTACTTTTAGGGATCCATCTCAATTAATAGACCCTTCAGTTCCTAGGGATAAGACAGATGGTCAGCCAGCAGAGGTATTACTTGACCTGCATCAGGGGTGAGCAAACTATAGTCGGTGGAACACAGTCATGTCTATTTGTTTACACATTGTTTATGGATGCTTTTGTGCTATAATGGCAGAGTTAAACCTAATATATTTACTAGCTCACCCTCTACAGATGAATTTTGCTGAACTCTGACCTGTATAATCTAAAAAGATCAAGAACGAGTGAGAAGAAGATTGATGTCAGCCTCTGTAATGGAAAATCACAATCCTGGTTTCCAGGCCTTAACCAGTTTTGAGGCTCAGAGCTATTGATTGAAAGAAAGGAAGGATCCTACAGAAGGAATATACATAGAAAGCACATTCAATAGCCTCATTCCTTTTCCTTTAATATAAAACGTGTACACTGGGGAAAACTTCTAAGAACTCTTGGTAGAGATTTTGAGCTGACACGCATACCAATGGACCCAAACACCAACGTGCCCCCCCACCACAGACACACATTGAAAGAGAATATACAGAGGCCTCTTAATTTCATGTGTTATTATTTTTAATGTTCCTGCGCTTGTGTACATATGTACAATTACTTTGCAATTCTTTTACTATCATTTTTAGGTTTTAGTTATCCTCACTATTCTGATTTTGTAAAATAAGTTTCAAAGCTTTTCTTTTTCTCTGTTTTGGCAAAGTGGACATAATGATGGAGACACAATAAAACCGGTTGCAGTCAAGTCAGTTTTAACCATGGTGACACCATGTGTTGCAGAGTAGAACTGCACTGTCTAGGGTTTTCAAGGCAGTGATCTTTCAGACAGGTCTTTCTTCTGAGGCGCCTCTGGGTGGGTTTGAACCACCAACTTTTCCACTAGAGTAGAACCCTTATGCACTTGTACCACCCAGAGTCTGTTAATTACTGAAGGTAAAATAAAGAGCTGTGAAAAGTTAAAGCTCTTGGCCAGAAATGAATTTGCCCCAGGAGACATTTGGTAATGTCTGGAGCATTTTCAGTTGTCCACTGGGGATGCTACTGGTAGCTAGTGTGTAGAGCCAGGGATGCTACTAAACATTCTACAATCTCACAGGGGAATCCCACATGACAAAGTATTATCCTGCCCAAAATATCAATTGTGGCCAAGTTGATAAACCTTGGTAAACCTAAAACTGATAAAAAGTGAATAGGGAATACTTAGGTGAAGTAAGTAAAAGGACAAAGAGGGAAAAGAATGTTCTTTGTAGAATGAGTAGTATGTGCCAAGATAAGTGAGACTGGCATGTCATTTGAGGAACTATGTAGCTTAATAGATTGTTAATATGACTGGATTTAGAGGCATAGGGATAGGAATTGAGACTGACAAAATGTAAACTGGAGTCAGATCATAAAGACCTTGTATCCCATGCCAGAGAGTTTGGCAGAAGTTACAAAGTTATAAGTGTTATAAGAAGGACAGTAACATGATGAGAACTGACTTTTAGACAGATCACTGTAACTAAAGGGCAGAGACTGTATTGGAGGTAAGCAAAACCAGAATGCAACAAAAAAGAAAAGAGGCCTATTGAAGTAATTCAGGTGAAAGAATATAAGAAATGGGGCAAATAGAGAGTGAACTGAAACATGTTGCATATATTAAAATTGTAGGATTAATATGACTTCATTTTCCTTCAGGTTTATGGGCTTTCAAGGTAAGGGAGAAGTTAAGGGCAATGTCCAGATTTTGGATTAGGAAAACAACATTAATAGATGTGACACTGGATACAGACGCAGAACACAGGAAAAAGAGCAGATTGTTTGGCAAAATGATAGATCCTTGATTAGTTTTCTGACTCGAAGGATCGATTGGAATTACCCAATGTGTAGTACTACTAAAAATTCAGAATTAGAGAGGTCAGGGCAATTTTTTTTTTAAATAGCAATTTAGAGTACATAAAACAACACACAAAAGAAATACAGAAGAGAAGGTGGGGCCAAGATGGCCAAGTAGTCAGACACCTCCAGTGAACCCTCTTACAACAAAGACCCCAAAAAAGAAGTGAAAAGATTATATTTATGACAAGCTAGGAGCCCTGAACATCAAAGGAAAAGTTAGAAAAGGGACAAAGCAGCATGGGGAAGAAGAGGCAGTTCAGAACCGGAGAGGAGATGCTGGACCTGAATCACTGAGAACTCTCAGGCACCATTCCCAGGAGCGATGGCAGTGGGCTGGTGGTAGAATTTGGCCACAGTTTCCTTAGGGAGAAACAGCCAGCCACACAGCCTACTCAAACCTCTGGAACCAGAGAAGAATGACGCTCTTGGCAAAAGCTAAGTACTTCTGTATATTTTACCATGCCCATAGACCCCAAGCTGGCTTCAGCGGCTGTTGATCTCTCTGGGCCTGAGATAGATCCTGCTGAGCACTCTAAGCTGTTCTCCTGTCCTTGGAGAAGGAATAAATCCACACTTGGGGGAAAAGATAATCTGCCAGCTCCACTAGCCTGGGCAGCTCAGGACAGAAGTAGCTCCTGTCCAGGCATACATGGTCCATAGACTTTGAATATGTTTTCCCCCTGCTTGGACCTGTGTGGGCCTATTTCAGGAGAATAGGCCCTTGTTGGCAAACTGTAACTATTTCAGCTATGTGATGCCGAGGTGGGTGTTTGATGTTTGACACCACTTTGCCTATTAAACAGGGTCCTCACCTACACATATCAGGGGCCTAAAGACTGGCAGCTCCACTCAGGTCACCCAGCTGGTACCTCCAAGTCCTTACAACCAAATGCATTGGGTGCCCATGGTCCAGCTGCAGAATCCACCCACCTGTGCGCACTAGGGAACAAGGACACACTTTACTCACAGACACTCAGGGGATGGTTGTCAGCCCCCTGCCTTGTTCAGCGCATGACACCCTGCTGGAACCAGATACTGGTACCTACACTGATCACTCCTGCCCCTCTAAGACTGTAGGACAGAGCCTGTACCACACACTTGATGACCAACTATCTGGACACCTGAGCTGAATCCAACAATAAAACTGAGTGGACTTCTAGGCTCATATACCTGATAACAGCTCTAACCATCTGGTGACAGGATGTTAGGGCTTCAAAGACAAAAATAATCAAGCTAGCTCACTCAAGCAACCTATTTGGGCAGTTCATAACAAAACAAAGAAAGAAGCTAGGCTACAGTAAGCAAACATAAAATAAACTAATACAATAACTTATAGATGGCTCAGAGACAACAGTCAATATCAAATCACAAAAAGAAGCAGACCATGATCACTTCAACAAGCTCTCAGAACAAAGAAGCAAAGGATGTAATGGATGAAGGTGCATTCCTGGAATTACCAGATGCAGAATACAAAAGACTAATATACAGAACTTCTCAAGACATCAGGAAGGAGATCAGACAATATGCAGAACAAGTCAAGGAATACACAGATAAAGCACTTGAAGAAAGAAAAAAGGTTTTTGAAGAACATAATGAAAAATTTAATAAGCAGCAAGAGTCCATAGAGAGACAGCAATCTGAAATTCAGAAGATTAACAATAAAATTACAGAATTAGACAACTCAATAGAAAGTCAGAGAAGCATAATTGAGCAAGTGGAAGGCAGAATTGGTGAGACTGAAGATAAAGCACTTGGCACCAATATATTTTGAAGAAAAATCGGATAAAATAATTTAAAAAGATGAAGAAACCTTAAGAATCATGTGGGACTCTATCAAGAGAAATAATCTACGAGTGATTGGAGTACCAGAACAAGGAGGGATAACAGAAAATACAGAAAGAATTGTTGAAGATTTGTTGGCAGAAAACTTCCCTGATATCATGAAAGATGAGAAGATATCTATCCAAGATGCTCATAAAATACCACATAAGGTAGATCTTAACAGAAAGTCACTAAGGCATATTATAATCCAACTTGCCAAAACCAAAGATAAAGAGAGAATTTTAAAAGTGGCTAGGAATAAATGAAAAGTCACCTACAAAGGAGAGTCAATAAGAATAAGCTTGTACTACTCAGCAGAAATCATGCAAGCAAGAAAGCAATGGAACAACTTATATAAACCATCGAAGGAAAAAAAATTACCAGCCAAGAATTATATATATCCTGCAAAACTGTCTCTCAAATATGAAGGCAAAAGTAGAACATTTCCAGATAAATGGAAGTTTAGGGAATTCGTAAAAACCAAATGAAAACTACAACAAATACTAAAGGGAGTTCCCTGGTTAGAAAACCAATAATATCCGATATCAGCCCAAGACTAGAACACTGGACAGAGCAATCAGATGTCAACCCAGACAGAGAAATCACAAAAATAAATCAAGATTAAAAAAAAGCTCAAAACAGGGAATCGGCAATGTCATTACGTAAAAGAAGACAACAATAAAACAATAAAGAGAGACTAAGAAATGTAGTCATAGATGTTTCATAAGGAGAGGAAGAGAAGGTGATATAAAGAAATAAAAGTTAGGCTTAAACTTAGAGAAATATGGGTAAATATTAAGGCAACCACAAAAGAGTCTATCAATCCTACTCATCAAATGAAGTACAAGAACAAAATAGACACTCAGCAGAAACAAAGTCAACAACAACAAATAAGAGGAAAAGAGAATATATACGGATAAAATACTCAGCACAAAAAATTAAATGGGAAAAAGAAACTGTCAACAACATACAAAAAAAGACATCAAAGTGACAGCACTAAATTCATACCTATCTATAATTACACTGAATGTAAATGGAATAAATTCCCAATAAAGAGACAGAGAGTGGCAGAATGGATAAAAAAACATGATCCATCTACAAGAGATACACTGTAGACTTAAAGACACAAACAAACTAAAACTCAAAGGATGGAGAAAAATATATCAAGCAAACAACAGTCAAAAAACGGCAGGAGTAGCAATATTAATTTCTGACAAAATAGATTTTAAAGTTAAATCCACCACAAAGGATAAGGAAGGGCGCTATATAATGATTAAAGGGACAATATACCAGGAAGATATAACCATATTAAATATGACAGGGCTGCAAGATACATAAAACAAACTCTATCAGTACTGAAAGTGAGATAGACAGCTCCACAATTATAGTAGGAGACATCAACACAACACTTTCGGTGAAGGACAGAACATCCAGAAAGATGCTCAATAAAGACAAGAAAGATCTAAATGCCACAATCAACCAACTTGACCTCATAGACATATACACAACACTACACCCAACAGCTGCAAAGTATACTTTATTTTCTAGTGCACAAAGAACATTCTCTAGAATAAACCACATATTAGGTCATAAAGCAAGTCTTAAGAGAATCCAAAACATTGAAATAGTACAAAGCATATTCTCTGACCATAAAGCCATAAACGTAGAAATCAATAACAGAAAAAGCAGGGAAAAGAAATCAAACACTCAGAAACTGAACAATACCCTGCTGAAAAAAGACTGGGTTATAGAAGACATCAAGAATGGAGTAAAGAAGTTCATAGAACCCAATGAGAATGACAATACTTCCTATCAGAACCTTTGGGACACAGCAAAAGCAGTGTTCAGAGGTCAATTTATATCAGTAAATGCACACATACAAAAAGAAGAAAGGGCCAAAATCAAAGAATTATCCCTACAAATTGAACAAACAGAAAGAAAGCAGAAAAAGAAACCCTCAGGCTGCAGAAGAAAGCAAATAATAAAAATTAGAGGAGAATTAAATGAAATAGAGAGCAGAAAAACAATTGAAAGAGTTAACAAGACCAAAAGCTCGTTCTTTGAGAAAATTAACAAAATTGATAAATCATTGGGCACAGTGACAAAAGAAAAACAGGAGAGGATGCAAATAACCCGAATGAGAAATGAGATGGTTGATATCACAACAGACCCAACTGAAATTAAAAGAATCCTATCATATTACTATGAAAAATTGTGTTCTAACAAATTTGAAGACCTAGAAGAAATGGATGAATTTCTAGAAGCACACTACCTACCTAAACTAACACAGAGGTAGAATGACTAAATAAACCCATAAGAAGAGATTGAAAAGGTAATCAAAAAACTCCCAACAAAAAAAAAGCCCTGGCCCGGACATCTTCACTGCAGAGTTCTACAAAACTTTCAGAGAAGAGTTAATTCCACTACTACTAAAGGTATTTTACAGCACTAAAAAGGATGGAACACTCCCAAACTCATTCTATGAAGCCACCATATCCCTTATACCAAAACAAGGTAAACATACCACAAAAAAAAAAGAAAATTATAGACATAGATCCCTCATGAACTTAGATGTAAAAATCCTCAACAAAATTCTAGCCAATAGAATTCAACACCCACCCAACCCCAGTGCCGTGGAGTGGATTCCGACTCATAGCAACCCTACCAAAAAAATAATTCACCATGACCAAGTGGAATTCATACCAGGTACGCCATGGTTCAAAGTTAGAAAAACAATTAATGTAATCCATCAACAAAAGACAAGATCACATGATCTTATCAATTAATGCAGAAAAGGCATTTGACAAAGTTCAACACCCACTCATGATAAAAACTCTCAGCAAAATAAGAATAGAAGGAAAATTCCTCAACATACTAAAGGGCGTTTATACAAAGCCAGCAGCCAACATCATCCTAAATGGAGAGAGTCTGAAAGCATTCCCCTTGAGACTGGAAACCAGACAAGGATGCCCTTTATCACCACTCTTATTCAATGTTGTGCTGGAGGTCCTAGCCAGGATAATTAGGCTAGATAAAGAAATAAAGGGCATCCAGATTAGTAAGAAAGAAGTAAAACTATCTGTTTGCAGATGACATGATCTTATACACAGAAAACCCTAAGGAATCCTCAAGAAAACTACTGAAACTAATAGAAGAGTTCAGCAGACAATTGGGATAGAAGATAAACTTGCAAAAATCCGTTGGATTCCTCTATACCAACAAAAAGAACATCAAAGAGGAAATCACCAAATCAATACCATTTACTGTAGCCCCCAAGAATATAAAATACTTAGGAATAAATCTTACTAGAGATGTAAAAGACTTGTACAAAGAAATCTACAAGATACTACTGCAAGAAACCAAAAGAGACCTACATAAGTGGAAAAACATACCTTGCTTATGGATAGGAAGACTTTACATTGTAAAAATGTCTATTCTACCAAAAGCGATCTATAGATACAATGCAATTCTGATCCAAATTCCAAGGACATTTCTTAATGAGATGGAGAAACAAATCACCAACTTCATATGGAAGGGAAAGAGGCCTGGATAAGTAAAACATTAATGAAAAAGAAGAACAAAGTGGGAGGCCTCACTCTACCTGATTTTAGGACCTGTTATCCCACCACAGTAGTCAAAAGAGCCTGGTACTGGTACAACAACAGGTACATTGAACAACGGAATTGAATTGAGAATCCAGACATAAGTCCATCCACTTATGAGCAGCTGATACTTGACAAAGGTCCAAAGTTAGTTAAATGGGGAAAAGACAGTCTCTTCAGTAAATGGTGCTGGCATAACTGGATATCCATCTGCAAAGAAATGAAACAAGAACCATACCTCATACCATGCGAAAAAACTAACTCAAAATGGATCAAAGACTTAAATATAAGATCTAAAATGATAAAGATCATGGAAGAAAAAAATAGGGACAACATTAGAAGCCCTAATACATGGCATAAACAGTATACAAAACATTACTAACAATGCAGAAGAGAAACTAGATAACTGGGAGCTCCTAAAAATCAAACACTTATGCTCATCCAAAGACTTCAGCAAAAGAGGAAAAAGATTAACTACAGACTGGTAGAAAAATTTTTAGCTATGACATTTCTGATCAGCGTCTGATCTCTAAAATCTACATGATACTGAAAAAACTCAGCTACAAAAAGACAACCCAATTAAAAAATGGGCAAAGGTATGAACAGGCACTTCACTAAAGAAGATACCAGGTAGCTAACAGATACATGAGGAAATGCTCACAATCATGAACCATTAGAGAAATGTAAATCAAAACTACAGTGAGATTCCATCTCACTCCAAAGTTGACATCAATCCAAAAAACACAACATAGTAAATGTTGGAGAGGTTATGGAGAGACTGGAACACTTATACAGTGCTGGTGGGAATGTAAAATGGAATAACCACTTTGGAAATCGATCTGGCGCTTTCTTAAAAAGCTAGAAATAGAACTACCATACAATCCAGCAATCCCACTCCTTGGCATATATGCTAGAAAAATAAGACCCTTTACAAGAAGAGATATATGTACACTGTAGCACTGTTTACAATAGCAAAAAGATGGAAACAACCAAGGTGCCCATCAAGGGACGAATGGATAAATAAACTATGGTATTTTCACACAATGGAATACTACACATCGATAAAGAACAATGATGAATATGTGAAACATTTCATAACATGGAGGAATCTGGAAGGCATTATGCTGAGTGAAATTGGTTAGTTGCCAAAGGACAAATATTGCATAAGACCACTATTATAAGAACTCAAAAATAGTTTAAACAGAGAAGAAAATATTCTTTGATGGTTATGAGAGTAGGAAGAGAGACTGGGAGAGGGGTTTTCACTAATTAGTAGATAAGAAGTATTTTAGGTGAAGGGAAAGACAACACACAATACAGGAGAGGTTGGGACAGCTGGACTAAACCAAAAGCAAAGAATTTCCCTGAATAAACTGAATGCTTAGAAGGCCACTGAAGCATGAGTGGGGGTTTGGGGACCACGACTTCCGGGGACACCTAAGTCAATTGGCATAATAAAATCTATTAAGAAAACATTCTGCATCCCACCTTGGAGAGTGGTGTCTGGGGTCTTAAACACCAGCAAGTGGCCACCTAAGATGCATCAATTGGTCTCAACCCTCCTGGAGCAAAGGAGAATGAAGAACACCAAAGACACAAGGTAATTATGAGTCCAAGAGACAGAAGGGACCACATAAACCAGAGACTACATCAGCATGAGACCAGAAGAACTAGATGGTGCCTGGCTACAACCGATGACTGCCCTGACAGGGAACACGACAGAGAACCTCTGAGGGAGCAGGAGAGCAGTGGGATAAAGACCCCAAATTCTCCTAAAAGACCAGGTTTAATGGTCTGACTGAGACTAGAACGACTCCGGTAGTCTTGCCCCCAGACCTTCCGTTAGCCTAGGACAGGAACCATTCCCAAAGCCAACCCTTCATACAGGGATTGGACTGGGCGATGGGATAGAAAATGATACTGGTGAAGAATGAGCTTCTTAGATCAAGTAGACATGTGAGACTATGTGGGCCGCTCATGCCTGGACGGGAAATAAGAGAGCAGAGGGGGTCAGAAGCTGGCTGAATGGACACAAAAATAAAGGGTGGAGAGAAGGAGTGTGCTGTCTTATTAGGGGGGAGAGCAACTAGGAGTATATAACAAAGTGTATGTAGATTTTTATATGAGAGACTGACTTGATTTATAAACTTTCACTTACAGCATGGTAAAAAAAAAAAAAAGAAATACAGAAGAGACTTGAGAAATAGACCTTGTTGAATATCAATACTTACAGTATGAAAAAAGGAAGTGGGGAAACCCTCAAGAAATTTTGAGCAGTGGTCAAGTGGTAGGGAGAACACAGAGAAGAATTTTGACACAGAACCCAAACAAAGAGAATTTCAAAGAGAAGGTAATGGTAAATAATATCAAATGATGTAGAGAATTTGAATTTGATAAGAACTATCAAGTACTCCTTAACATACCCTTTGCTGTCGAGGTCGAGTGGATTCAGATTCTTAGTGACCCTATAGGACAGAGTAGAACTGCCCCATAGGATTTCCAAGGAGCGGCTGGTGGATTCGAATTGCCGACCTCTTGGTTAGCAGCTGAGCTCTTAACCACTGTGTCACCTGGACTCCTCTTAATTATATAAAAAACATCTAGAAATTCTTGTAGAGCAATTTCTGTGGTTTGCAGATTCAAACTGCGGTGGGTTGAATGGGAGGTGAGAAAGAGCCCCTCGGGGTGTTAGCACTGCTATAAAGCAAAGGTAAGGGGCAATGGTTCTGGTAGAGAATGCAGCCACCACCAAACTAGTAAGTTTGTACTACTGTGGTGGCTTGCATGTTGCTGTGTTGCTACTGGTATTTCAAATACTAGGAGGGTCACCCATGGCAGGTTTCAATGGAGCTTCAAAACTAAAACAGGCTAGGAAGAGGGATCTGGCAAACTAATTCTAAAAAAAAAAGGACACTAAAAATCTTATGGAGAGCAGCATAACATTGCCTGGTATAGTGCCTGAAGATGAGCCCTTTAGGTTGGAAAAAACCCATTGCTCTCAAGTGGATTCCAATGCATACCAACCCTATAGGACAGAGTAGAGCTGCCCCACAGGGTTACCAAGGAGCAGCTGGTGGATTTGAACTGATGACTTTTTGGTTAGCAGCCAAATGCTTAACCACTGCACCACCAGGGCTCCCTTAAGTTCGAAGGCACTCAAAATATAGCTGGGAAAGAGCTGCCTCCTCAAAGTAGAGTCTGGCTTAATGATGTGGATGGAGTAAAGCCTTTGGGACTTTCATTTGCTGATGTGGCATGACACAGAATGAGAACAAACAGTTGCAAACATCCATTAATAATCAGAATGTGGAATGTACAAAATTTGAATCTAGGAATATTGGAAGTGGTCAAAAATGAAACGTAACACACAGGAAAGATTGATATCCTAGGCATTAGTGAGCTAAAATGGACTGGCATTAAGCCATTTTGAATCAGACAATCATAAGGCCTACTATGCTGGGAATAACAAATCGAAGAGGAATGGTGTCATCAATTGTTCATATGTAAGTTCAAGTTGAAGCTGAAGAAAATTAAAACAAGTCCTCGAATGATAAAGTATGACCTTGAGTGTATTCCACTTGAATTTAGAGACCAACTCAAGAACAGATTTGATGCCTTAAACACTAATGACCAAAGACCAAATGAGTTGTGGGATGACATCAAGAACACCATCCATGAAGAAGCCAAAAGGTCACTAGAGATTCATATTTGTGCCCATTTGCCAAGGAAATGTGATCCAATAGAATGCAGAAATTATCTAATAATATCGTCAATATTACATACAAGTAAAGTTTTGCTGAAGATAATTCAAAAACGTTTACAGCAGTACATCAACAGGGAATTGTCAGAAATTCAAACCAGATTCAGAATGGGATGTGGAACATGGGATATCATTAATGATGTCGGGTGGATCTTAACTGAAAGTAGAGAATACCAGAAATGTATTTACCTGTGTTTTATTGACTATGCAAAGATATTAGACTGTGTGAATCAACGAATTATGGATGTTTCAAAGAGTGGGAATTTCAGAACATCTGATTATGCCCACCTGGAACCTGTATGAGAACAAGAGGCAGTCATTTGAACAGAATAAGGGGATACTGAGTGTTTTAAAATCAGAAAAGTTGTGTGTCAGTATTGTATCCTTTCACCATACTTATTCAATCTGTATGCTGTGTAAATAATCTGAGAATCTAGACTATATTAAGAAGAACTCGGCATCAGGATTGAAGGAAGACTCATTAACAACCTGCATTATGCAGATGACACAGCTTTGCTTGCTGAAAGCAAAGAATACTTGAAGCACTTACTGATGAAGATCAAAGACTACAGCCTTCAGTATGAATTACACCTCAACATAAAGAAAACAAAAATCCTCACATCTGGACCAATAAGCAACATCATGACACACGGATGAAAGATTGAAGTTGTCAAGGATTTCACTTGGGTACACAATCAACCTGCTTGGAAGCAGCAGTCAAGAAATCAAACCCCATATTGCACTGGGCAAATTTGCTGCAAAAAGGCTTCTTTAAAGTGTTAACCCTTTGATGAATGAATTTTTTTTTTTTTTGAAGTTTTGGTGATGCTGTGTTTTTTCACTAACGAAATGGATGCCGAATCATTATATGTTGGTAGCTTTTTTATTATTTGAAAAAATGTGGTGCCAATCTCAAATGGGACATATCAGTCCCATGTTCCATGAAGCACATCTCACAGACAGGATATATTGGTCCCATGGCACATCACATTTCCTGGTTACACCTGAGCCATAAAATATCTTACTCAACCTTCCAAAATACATAAAAATACACATGAAATACTAAATAAACATTGTACTTGCTGTACATAATTGTTATCAGTTCGATATAGAGTGGCCATATTGGTACCATGGCCCAGGAAGTGCATCACCAACTGTTTTTGCCCCCAAAATAACTAGTCTACTTGAGTATTTCTGAATGCCAGTAAATGTACCTTCCTAATAACACAGAGGAAACAATAAACACACAGGCCTTATCTCACTGTACAGATGCTAAAAGACAAAAAGTTTCACACAATCACTCTTCCAGGAAACATCCCCTCACATGAATGGCTCTCAACACTCAAATGTGGCACAGGCCACCTTCCTTGTTTTTAGGCAGCTGTACCAGTTATCTGCCACAATGTTAAAATGTACTAAAGTGGCTTAAAATGCCTGCCTATAAACCTCCAGGAGCAGAAAAACTTAACAGAGGCATATATATCCCCTGGTTAAAAAACAAAGGTGTCACTTTGAGGACTAAGGTGTGCCTGATCCAAGCCGTGGTATTTTCAATCTTCTCATATGCATGCAAAAGCTGGACAACGAATAAGGAGGACTGAAGAAGAATTGATGAATTTGAATTACGGTGTTGGGAAAGAATATCCAATACGCCTCGGACTGCCAGAAGAAAGAACAAATCTCTCTTGAAAGAAGTACAGCCAGAACATTCATTAGAAGCAAGGACAATGAAACTACATCTCACATACTTTGGACATGTTGTCAAGAGGGACCAGTTGCTGGAGAAGGACATCATGCTCGGTAAAGTAGAGGGTCAGCAAAAGAGAGGAAAACCTTTAGCGGGATGGATTGCCATAGTGGCTACAACAATGGACTTAACCATAGTAGCGACTGTGAGGCTGGCACAGATCTCGGCAGTGTTTCGTCTTGCTGTACACAGGGTCATTATGAGTCGGAACTTAACAACAATAACAACAGAGAATGTGGGAGTCCACCTGGGGAGATGAAAACTGAGCAGAAATGATTGCATATCTTTGCTACACATATTAGGTTTTTACAATGAAGCCATTTTTAGGTAAAATGCTACCTCCTGTCAAGATCTAAGGGAAGAGAAAAATATCTTATTTTCCTTAAGATACTTTTTTCATTTACATCTTTAAATTGTCTGTAAAATTTGATCTTTTGATTGTATTTCTTTTTTGTGGGCTTTGCCAGAGAAATGTTTTGGGAAATAGACGCTGCTGATTTAAATGCTGCGTTCCAAGTTCCTCTCAGTGACAGCCTATTGTTTTAATTTGCTACACACTGAGAAAGAGAGTGAAAAGGTAGAATGTAAAATGATGTATTTTTTCTTACAGCTGTTTTAATTTATAAAAACTAAAGTACTTAAATGCAGTATCCCCACAATAAGATTCAAAATTCAAACTTAAGGGTTTTTGCCCTTTGTGAGAGTGATTACAAGCATGAAGAAAACCCCAAGGGGTAGCCTATCATCAGTATGGATTTAACACCAAATGATCTACTGGCTTGAGAAACAAAAGTAGAAAAACACAGTCAGTTCTGAATTAGCCGTGTGTGAATTGTCTATTAGGCTCATTCCCTCTAGCTACCTTCCTTGAGTGCTTTCCACTTTTTTTTACATTGCTTGGAATGCTCTCCTGGGCAACAAATGCATGTTAATGTTAATCTGAGAAACTTAATAAGCAAGATAAATCAGCTCAACGTATATGTTCTAAGGACAGTCACAGGTATATTTTGTGTTATTGATAAAATGCTTTTTTTCCTACGTGTATATGTGTGAGGTTCCTATATATTTTATATAATTGATGAAAGCAATTTCTACCAGGAGATATAGATGCTGGGAAAGATCATGGGCTGTGAAATTAGTCCATTACTTGACTTTGTCTGTATCCTTCTTGGGTTGTATAACTTGGAGAACCTTATCGAACCTTTCTGGATCTCACTACTGTCGTTTGTAAAATTGGGACTGTGGATACCTTTGGGGGGTTTTGTGAGCTGAATATTAGATAATGCATTCAGGTAAAATGCTTATCACAATGCCTACAAATTAACAGAGGAGCAATTAATTATCAGCTGCCACATTCATTCTAAATCTCACGATGTGTTAGAAGTTTTCCCGAGGAGGGTAAGGAGGGGCTCAGCTTCTGTTTAAAAACTTATGTTCCAGACCATAGGGATTTCTTTTTAAGCTCTGCCTCTTATCTTTTACCATGATCCTTTTCACTCTCTTTCAGTGACTCTAACTGCCCTGTTGCCTTGTACCTATTTTCTGTCTCACGGCCTTGTTGTTAGCTGCCCTCGAGTCAGCTCCAGTGTGTGGCAACAGAACAAAATGTTGTCCAGTCTATTGAATTGATGCGTGTGTTTTAATATCCATTTGGCTTAACTCCTGCTTTTCCCCTGGTTGTCATCGTGCAGATCTGCCTTAGCTCTTGCTCTGAGATGCTCCAAGCTAGCCCCACTGTCATTACCAGACCTCGATCCTAGGACTCCAGCCTTAGGCTAGCATCATTCCAACTTTTTCCAGGGGGGGCATTTCAGTAAGTCTGTTTGTAAGTGAGATGCTTTAATATAACTTTCACCTATGAGGAGAGAATCTTATTGTATTGCTTGTTTAATATGTGAGTTTTAGGAATACTGTACCTAATTATTATACAACTCTCGTATCACCACTTCCATCACGATTAGTTGGGCCTCCTCTCTGTATGACTCATAATCTGAAGAGTAGATGCTGATTAATAGGAGAAATTTTAAGGAAGACATACTCATTTCACCTTCTTGATGAATATTTATTGTGCAATTTATATTATGCTAAGGGCACTGGCTATTTGTTTATTTGTTCTTAGCCCCACAGTTGCCCACCTATTCTATTCACTGTACTGTTAGAGCTAGAAAGCTGCAAGTGGCATTTCTCAGATTCCATACCAGCTGATTTTTTGTTAGGTTTTGCCAGTGGGAAGCACTGGACAGAAAGTAGATGACAGAAGAAAATGAGAAGCAATTCTTCTTTTAGCTCCAGTGGGAGCATACTGGTCATATTTGAAGAACTGAAAGATTCCAGTGTAACTGGAGTAGAGAATGAATGGGGGGAGGGGGGAGAGTCAGGAAAATACTTCTGACAGGCAGAGGCCAAATCATGTATGCAGGGCCTTGTGGATGTTGACAATGGCTTTGTATGCAGGGCCTTGTGAGTGGGTGCAATGGCTTTGGATTTTATTCAAAGTATGGTGAAAAGCCATGTCATGTAAAGTTTTGAGTGAAGGACTGATATGGTCTGTATTATGGCTTAAGAGGGCAGTTGGCTGCTTTGTTAAGAATAGTCTGTAGAGATATGGGGAAAAGAATGATATCAAGGAGACCAGTTTGGAGATTGTATCAGTCAGGCTAGGAATGACACAAGCAAAGAGTGCTGTACTTTAAGGCAGAACTCGGTGAAGTGTTGGAGGCTGTTCCCATTTTATGGCACCTCCACACCAACAAGTGCTTTCACAATTGCTGCAGAAAGGAAAGCAAGGTGTCTTGGTTATGCAGTGCTGCTATAACAGAAATACCACAAGTGGGTGGCTTTAACAAACAGGAATTTATTCTCTCACAATCTAGGAGGCTAGAAGTCTGAATTCAGAGTGCCATCTGCAGGGCAAGTCTTTCTCTTTCTATTGACTCTGGAAGAAGGTGTTTGTCATCAATCTTCCCCTGGGTCTCAGAGTTTCTCAGGGCAGGTACCCTTGGCCCAAAGGACGTACTCCACTCCTGGCTTTTCTTTCTTGGTGGTGATGACTCCTCATCTCACTAGGTATAAAAATCAAAGTTCTCATCATGACTCAAGGTCCTGAACTCTTACTTTTCCAGTTTGCCTCTTGAACTTCATCTCCTACAACGTTCCCTCATCTTACTTTCCTGAATCATCGCTGGCTTCTATGTTATTATTTATACACATCACACAGGTTCCTGGCACAGGTCTTTTCCACTTTTTTTTTCCTGCTTGGAATGATTTTTCCCAGAATATCTTCATGGCTTGTTCTATGACTTCCTTCAGATGGCATCTTCTGAGTGAGGTCTTTCATGGCCATTTTTTCTAAAATCTTAACAGCCTTCCCACTCCCTTCTCTTTCATACTCTATTCTTTTATTCTATATTATTTTTGTTTATCTAGGCCTCCGACAATTTAGGTCTTTGTTTATTTGTTTATTATCCACCCTCTCCATGTGAGTTTTATGCGGTCACAACTTCTACTTTACATCCCTGGTACCAAGGATAGTCCATGGCACTTATAAGATAGGTGCTATTATTATCCTCTTTTACCAATTAAACTTAGTTAGCAAGTGGGATTGACTAGTAAGTGGGACCCAAGGACAGGCAGTTTGAGTCTAGAACCTACGTTTTAACTCAGTGTGTTGAATAATCAGAACTCTCCTACTTTCTAGCCAGCTCTCAGAATCTGCCCATTGTATTTTTAGTGATTTCGGTTATGCATCAAGCCTTCCCATGATATTCATTTTAGCCTGATTTTATTTATACAATTATATTCATGGCAGCAAGGAGCACAATGGGATGGCCTCCTGTCCCCAGAAGCCATTTCAGTTACCCCTGAGCGTATTGCAATATCTGTAGGGATGAATTGGCTACCAACACCGATAATTTGGAATCAGCAAATTTCCAATAGGCTACAGGGCAGATGCCCCTATCAATTTGGTTCTTAAAAATGAGGAGAAATTCAATAATTGGAAACAACTATGATATATAATAGCATTTGAGACCTCAAGAGAAATAAATAGAAAAAAAAAATGAATAAAAACTAGGAAAACTGATAAACTATCTTGTGCTCTAGTTATGATGATTTCAGGGGAAGACAATGGATCACAAAATAACTGGAAATAGACACAATTATCTATTTAAATTTAGTCATGAATATGGTGAGCCAGGTTTTTTTTTAATTTATATTACCTTGAAAGGTAGGTATTCATTGGCTGCTCTGCCACTTAACATTTTTTATGTGTATCAGCTTTCTCAGAGAATTAAAAGGATATATTTTTAAAATGCTAATATAACGTAGTTTAAAAGAGTAAACACCATTTTTCATATATGTATACAAATAGCAAAAATAAGTAAGCATGTCTAAGTTACTGCATATCCAGAATCAATATTATTCAGGAAAAATCCACTTAAATTTTATGTCCCTGCTTATACAACTAAAGCTAAACTGCAGTTGAATTGAACAGTTAGAAAATTGAGTTACTTTTTTCTGTAGCAATGAAATTAAAATTCCATTCACTTGAATTTAAATAATTCTGTGAGTTGATGACAAGATCTGAATGAAATGAATCATATGAATAAGAAAATTTTTATACCTATTGCCACCATCTGTCCCTTCTGCCCTGCACTTTAACGAATAGCTTCAAAATGCTCTCCATTTTTTAAATTAACTGTAACTATCATTACAATGTATGTTTTCAGCTAAACATGTCTTTGAAAAATCCCTTGGATATTCAAAAAGGAAATAAAAGTAACATCGCTTTGGTAATTCATGTACCATATTTTTTGCATATAACAATTCCCATGCCTTGGAAGATGAAAGCGAGACAACTTCAGTCAGGAAATGAACTCAGTTTACAGAACATAAGGAGCACATTTCAAGTAGATTCATCAGAAATGCAGTCAAAATGTACTATTGTGATTAAAATTGAGATGCAAAATTATCTTTATGAGTTATTTTCATTTTAATAGTTAACATTTTAAATTTATTTATTTGTAAATCTGGAATTATCACTGAAAATTCTATTTACAAACAAATTTTTGAAGAGGTAATCTCCAGGTTTATTTTTAAACTATCTGAATACATATATATTAATATGCAGAGATAAAAGTTCATTCTGAGAATTATTGGACCATTTTTTGTATCCTGAAGCTGCAATATCATTTAAAGAATTACCCCCATTTAGGATAATATAATGCTCAGTTGGGGCACTGTGGTCAGCCAGGGGATATAATTTGAATACTTGTATTTTCAAAAAATAGTCTATCTTATTGTAACAAAGTCTGAATCCATTAGAAGGTTAGCCAGAAAATACATACAACCTGCTGTTTAAGAGGCATAAATTGTTTTTTTTTGCTATTGTATGGAAAATAGATTAGCATAAAGAAGAAAAGCAGATTAATCAAATACGTAACATAAAAGTGGATTCAAATCATCTGTGGAAAGTGAATGTGAATATTCTTTTCGTTTTAGTTTATAAATGAAGGAGGGATGACTTTTTCATATTCAAATACAAGTATTAGACAAACCCAGAAGATTCTACAAGAGTAAAAACACTTTTATCATTTCTAATACTATGATTAGAGAAAAACAGATTTTTATAAAACCATTATGTATTTCTTGGCTAAGCAATAGAAATATAATTTATTTCTGACCCACTTCAAATCTAAATAGTGTTACTTAATAACATAAATTTCTTTTCAATTAATTGTGTCTAGAACTATTTTTAAGGCTGTGTTAAAGAACCTCAGATTGAGTTGAAATTATATTTCTAATGACCTTAAACCCTCTTCTGGAAAAGTATAAAATACTAATCAATTAAATAATAACTTTTTGGCTTTTATAAAAAAAAAAATCTGACCTCTACAAAGTAATGTCATAACAACTTGGTTTATATACATTAAAACGTTTTTATAGCACTTTCTCATGTATTATTCCATTTGATCTATGAGAAACTGAGTGCTGGTGCCTTTGTGTAAGAAACCATGGTAAGAAGTGTTCTGGTGAGTCAAAACAAAACCATGGATCAGCCTTTGTTCCTCATGGGCAGCCCTTTGAAAGGATTTTCCCAGAGCGAGGTGGAGCTAGAAGGATTATCATCAAAGCAAGTCTATGAGCACATCAGGCTAAGACCAGTTGTAGCTTGGAGGGCCGAGAACACACAGCAAGTCCAGGAAGGTACTGGTGGCAGTATATCCATGTAGACAAGGCCATGGGCTTTAATGTCAAGCAATTCTGGGTTTAAGTTTTCGGTTCACCTCTCAACAGCTGTAAGATCTTCAGGCCCCAGTTTCCTTCTCTGTAAAATGGGCTTAAATATTCTATTCAAGTCAAGGAGCTGTTGAAAGGGTTACATGAGACTGAATGTGTTAAGAAACTATCACCATCTCTGATACATACTTGTGGTGGTTGTTATTATTCTATCATCAACATCATCACCATTATAGAATGAGAAAACAGGTCAAGAAGCAGAGAATGTGAGCAATGAAAGTAAACAGTGACAAGTAGGGCAGTTCAGGAAACTAGGTTGGAAAGTCTTAGGCATGAAGAAGATGTTTTCTGTTTTGCAGACCTCAGCATGTGCTGTCAGAGTGGGGCGGCTCCTTAATGGTACTGCTCCAGGCTATAAATGAATCAGGAGGGATACACATAGCCCCAAACTGTCACCCACACAAACCAATTTAAATTGGTCATTAAGTAGAAACCTTTCTCAGTCATGTGCTGACTCTACTGGGTCAGAAAATCATGTGCGATCTAGACCCTGGCCAAAAACATGACATTATCACAACACTGCATTAAATTGCAAGGCAAAAAAAAAAAAAAAAAAAAGGCATAGGAAAGAATAATGAAGAGATAGCAGAACTTATTTTTTTTTCTAGTTATATAGCAATTCAGCCTACATTCCCTTATGCCAGTTATGCTGTAAACAGCATATTTAGAATCTCCAAGAAGTAGGTACATGAGGATCAATTAAGGAAACCCATCATGCAAAATCAAATATATTTGTTGGTTTCATTTTATTATATACATAACATACAAAATAGGTTTGTTTTATTTTATATGCATATATAATAAAATAAAACAAATAAGTTTGTTTTACATATATATATATAACGTATATAAAAAACAAATAGGGGCTAGAAATAAAAAAATATATATATATAAAACGTATATAAAAAACAAATAGGGGCTACAAATAGAAGTTCCTTAAACATAACCGATCACGTCACAGAATTAGTTTTCTTGGTTTGAAGACTTACGGTCATAGTCTTATAGGACAATTTGGCATAATGTAATTCATAAAGTTTATGTTTTACTTCCTAGTTTGATGAGTAGTGTCTGGGGTCTTAATAGCTTGAGAGCAGCCATATAAGATACAACTGTTGGTGTCTACTCATCTGGAGCAAATGATAAAGAAGGAAACCCAAGAATCAGAGAAGTAACTGGTCTACAGGAATAATTGTCTCCATGAACCCCGGCCTTCTCTACCTTGAGACCAGAAGAACTAGATGATGCCTGCTACCAACACTGAATTTCTGATCAGAGTCACAGCAGATGCATTCTGATAGAAAAGGAAAAAAATGTGGAACAGACCTTCAAATTTTCAAAGAACCCACCCTTACTGGGCCCTACAAGACTGGAGGAATCTCCGAGACTATTGCCCCAGATACTCTTTAAACCTTAAACAAAACTATCCCCTTTTAACTAAATGTTGTTGTTGTTGTTAGATGCCTTTGAGTTGTTTCCAATTCAAAGCAACCCTATAGAGCTTCCAGGGAATGCTGGTGGATTTGAACTGCCAACCTTTTGGTTAGCAACTGAGCTCTTAACCACTACAACACCAGGGCTCCTTTAACTAAAAAAAAAAAAAATAGCCCCTTTTAATTATATAGTCACCTTTAAACTAAATAGCAGGTGAAATAAAAAAAGCATGTCACCCTAGATATTTAATGAGATATTAATTTACTCTGTAAACCTTCATCTAAAGCACAATAATAAAAAAAAAAAGCCAAATAGTTATTCTTAGTGTAATCAACGCCCCTGAATTGTACATGTAGAAATGGTTGTATTAGTGTTTGTTCTGCTGTATATATTCTCAGCAACAACAACAACAAAAAGATTGTCACCCTTGGTACTGTGCTTTTTAAAAAATTAGCTATATGAGACCTAATGATAAATAGTTACTCCAAAGCATGGATGAGAGGGTTGAGGGGCAGTGAGGCAAAGTTAACGGGAATGGAAAAACCATAATGGAAATAATGAGAATGTTGACACAGTGTGGAAAATGTAACCAACATCACTGAACAACATGTGTAGAAGTTGTAGATTGGGAACCCGTTTTGCTGTTAACTTTCACCAAAAATACAACAAAATATTTAAAAAAGAAAATTATACCAAGTAAAAAGAAGACCCATTATTAACATGCTCAGGGATGTAACAAGTATTAAAGCTATATGAGTTGCCTTAAAACTTTCCTAAAAAGTAGGGATTAGAAGTCAGACTGGTAGTAGCAGATTAACTAAGGGTTTGCTCTCTTGTGAGGCCACATGAGGACAGTGCTAGAAGTATGGGTGGAGAAAATTGTTGTAAAGAAGCTTTTTATTATTGTTCCTGGCAATACGGCATGGCTATTAGATGCCCCACTTGTCTGTCAGTTTGTCATACTGTGGGGGGTTGTATGCTACTGTGATGCTGGAAGCTTTGCCACCGATATTCAGATACTAGCAGGGTCACCCATGGAGGACAGGTTTCAGCTGAGTTTCCAGACTAAGACAGACTAGGAAGAAGGACCTGGCAGTCTACTTCTGAAAAGCATTAGCCAGTGAAAACCTTGTGAATAGCAGCAGGACATTGTCTGATAAAGTGCTGGAAGATGAGCCCCCCAGGTTGGAAGGCACTCAAAAAATGACTGGGGAAGAGCTGCCTCCTCAAAGTAGAGTCGACCTTAATGACGTGGTTGGAGTAAAGCTTTTGGGACCTTCATCTGCTGATGTGGCGTGACTCAAAATGAGAAGAAACAGCTGCAAACATCTGTTCATAATCAGAAGCTGAAATGTAAGAAGCATGAATCTAGGAAAAATGGAAATCTTCAAAAATGAAATAGATTGCATAAACATCGATCTTCTAGGCACTAGTGAGCTGAAAGGGACTGGTATTGGCCATTTTGAATTGGATGATCATATAGTCTACTATGCTGGGAATGACAAGTTAAAGAGGAATGGTGTTGCATTTATTGTCAAAAAGAACATTTCGAGATCTATCCTGAAGTTCAGTGCTGTCAGTGATCAGGTAATATCCACACACCTACAAGAAAGAACAGTTAATACCAACCACTAAGGCTAAAGATGAAAAAATAGAAGATTTTTATCAGCTGCTGCAATCTGAAATTGATCGAACATGCATTCAGGATGCATTGATAATCACTGGTGATTGGAATGTGAAAGTTGGAAACAAAGAAGGATTGGTACTTGGAAAATATGGCCTTGGTGATAGAAACAATGCTGGAGATTGAATGATAGAATTTTGCAAGACCAATGACTTCTTCATTGCAAATAACTTATTTCACCAACAAAAAAGGTGACTATACACATGGACCTTGCCAGATGGAACACACAGGAATCAAATTGACCTCATTTGTGGAAAGAGGCGATGGAAGAGCTCAATATCATTAGCCAGGATAAGGCCAGGGGCCGATTGTGGAACAGTCCATCAATTGCTCATATGCAAGTTCAAGCTGAAACTGAAGAAAATCAGAGCAAGTCTACAAGAGCTGAAATATGAACTTGAGTATATCCTACCTGAATTTAGAGACCATCTGAAGAATAGATTTGATGCATTGAACACTAGTGACCAAAGACCAGACGAGTTGTGGAATGACATCAAGGACATCATACATGAAGAAAGCAAGAGGTCATTGAAAAGACAGGAAAAAAAGAAAAGGCCAAGATGGATGACAGAGGAGACTCAAACTTGCTCTTGAGCGTCAAGCAGCTAAAGCAAAAAAAAGAAATGATGAAGTAAAAAAACTGAACAGAAGATTTCAAAGGGCATCTCGAGAAGACAAAGTATTACAATGACATGTGCAGAGAGCTGGAGATAGAAAACCAAAAGGGAAGAACACACTCAGCATTTCTCAAGCTGAAAGAACTAAGGAAAAAATTCAAGGCTCGAGTTGCAATAGTGAAGGGTTCTATGGGGAAAATATTAAATGATGCAGGAAGCATCAAAAGAAGATGGAAGGAATACATAGAGTCATTACACTGAGAAGAATTAGTCCATGTTCAACCATTTCAAGAGGTAGCATATGATCAGGAACTGGCAAAAAAACAAAGCTCGAAGAATTTATGGAATATCAATTGAGGTGTTTCGACAAACGGATGTAGCGCTGGAGATGCTCACTAGTCTATGCCAAAAAATATGGAAGACAGCTTCCTGGCCAACTGACTGAAAGAGATCCATATTTATTCCTAGTCCCAAGAAAGTTAATCCAACTGGATGCAGAAATTATAGAACAATATCATTAATATCACACATAAGCAAAATTTTGCTGAAGATCATTCAAAAATGGCTACAGCAGTATGTCGACAGGGAACTACCAGAAATTCAGGCTGGTTTCAGAAGAGGACGTGGAACCACGGATATCATTACTGATGTCAGATGGATCTAGTTAGAAATAGAACTACCATATGATCAAGCAATCCCCTCCTTGGAATATATCCTAGAGAAATAAGAGCCTTTATACGAACAGATATATGTACACCCATGTTTATTGCAGCACTGTTTACAATAGCAAAAAGATGGCAGCAACCAAAGTGTCCATCAGCGGATGAATGGTTAAATAAATTATTGTATATTCACACAGTGGAATACTGGGCATCAATAAAGAGCAATGAAGAATCCATGAAACACTTAATAACGTGGAGGAATCTGGAAGGCATTATGCTGAGTGAAATTAGTCAATTGTAAAAGGACAAATATTGTATAAGACCACATTAGAAGGACTCAAGAAATAGTTTAAACACAGAAGAAAATATTCTTTGATAGTTACAAGGGGAGGCAGGGAGGGAGGAGGTATGCACTAAGTAGACAGGAACTATTTTAAGTGAAGGGAAAGACAACACACAATACGAGAGAGGTCAGCACAATTGGACTAAGCCAAAAGCAAAGATGTTTCCTGAATAAACTGAATACTTCGAAGTCCAGAGTAGCAGGGGCAGGGGTCTGGAGACCATGGTTTCAGGGGACATCTAGGTCAATTAGCATAACAAAATCTATTAAGAAAACATTCTGCATCCTACTTCGGTGAATGGCATGAATAAAAAGTGGCATATGTGGTCTTAAATGCTAGCAAGCAGCCATCTAAGATGTGTCAATTGGTCTCAACCCACCTAGAGCAAAGCAGAAAGAAGAACACCAAAGACACAAGGTAATTATGAGCTCAAGAAACAGAAAGGGCTACATAAATCAGAGACTACATCAGCCTGAGACTAGAAGAACTAGATGGTGCCTGGCTATAGCCATGACTGCCCTGACGGGGAACACAACAGAGGATCCCTGATGAAGCAGGAGAGCAGTGGGATGTAGACCTCAAGTTCCAGTGAAAAGAACAGACTTAATGGTCTAACTGAGACTAGAAGGACCCCAGAGATCTTGGCCCCCAGACCTTCTGTTAGCCCAAAACGAGAACCATTCCCAAAGCCAACTCTTCAGACAGGAATTGGACAGCAGAATAAGATAGAAATTGATACTGGTGAGGAGTGAGCTTCTTGGCTCAAGTAGACACATACGACTATGTCTGCAGCTTCTGTCTGGAGGAGAGATGAGAAGGCAGAGGGGGACAGAGGCTGCTTGAATGGATACAGGGAATACAGGGTGGAGAGAAGGAGTGTGCTGTGTCACTAGTGGGAGAGCAACTAGGAGTACATAGCAAGGCATACACAAATTTTTGTATGAGAGACTGACTTGATTTGTAAAATTTTACTTAAAGCACAATTAAAAAAAAAAAGAAGAATGATATTCAAAATATTTATCAACCAGTATGACAATCTCTGGCCAATCAGAGAGAAGTACCATTCAGATTAAGAAGGGTGTTAGAGACCCCTGTTGGTTCAGGTGGTAATTCTTTAGTTGATGGATTGTGGAGATGTTCGTAGAACCAAGAGCAATGATAGCCTGGGTGGCTGGGTGGTGGAGAAGTGCACTCAGGAGCTTGGGCAGAGGCTATTTCCAAACTAGCAAGAAGTATTTGATATGTTAATAATCAGTACAGCTGTATTCATTATCTATTGGTGCATAATAAATTAACACAACCTTAAAAAAAACACCAAACCCGTTGCCATAGAGTTGATTCCAACACATAGTGAACCTATAGGACAGAGTAGTACTGCTCTGTAGAGTTTCCAAGGAGTGCCTGATGGATCCGAACTGGTGACCTTTTACTTAGCAGCTGTAGCACTTAACCACTATACCACAAGAGTTTCCACCAACACCTTAGTGGTTTAAAATAACATAGATTTATTTATTATCACAATTCTGTGGGTCAGAAGTCCAGTCACAGAATAGTTGGGTCCTCTGATCAGGGTCTCAGAAGGCTGCAACCTAGATTTTGGCAGGTTTTCCAAGCTTGCATAGTTGTTAGCTAAATCCAATTCCTTGTAGTTGTCAGATTGAGGTCTCTGTTCCTGTTCTCGCATCATCCAGCTCCTAGAGGCCTCTTGTAGTTCCTTGCCATGCCACCCTCTCACGGGACCTCTTACAGGCCCTCTTACAACATAGAAGCTTATTTCTTCAAGGACAAGCGGAAGAATCTCTGATCTTAGGGAAGATCTGAACCCTCTTTTAAAATGCTTACCCTTTTAGGTGAGCGTCACTTGGGTTAATCTCCCTTTTGATTAACTCAAATCAACCTGTTCAAGGACTTAATACACCTTACAAAATCCCATCACTATTGCTTGTAAATGTAGACTAATCATGAGTGTGACATCCCTCAAATTTACAAGTTCTTCCCACACTCAAGGTAGGAGGATTGTACAGGGTATGTACACCAGGGAGCATGAATATCAAGGGCCATCTTAGAATTCTGTCTAACATGATAACCCTACCGATAATACCTGAGCTATTATAAGCCCTGAGCCTCATCATTTAATAAAAACATTTTGACTCTAGGCTACAACTTTTAGACATGATGCACTTTCTCTCTTTGAGCTATGCATCTGACAGCTAAAGGGATAAAAAGATTGGCATTAAAGTCAGAAAAAGTTAATGCAGTAGTATAGAAAAACTTTCTGATGATACATTTATAGGTCTTAATAGCCTCTCTTTGAAAACTTTATAGCTATTCAATTAGCAGTCTTTATTTATTGATTGATTTGATTTTGAAAGGCAGATAAAATGCATATAAATTAACATTTCAAAAGCATTTTTATATTTCAAAGTTCTAAACATAAACCCAAAATATAGAGCATGTCTTTTTTAGAAATGTGTGAAAGTATTTGTATAAAGTTGCGTTTCATATTCTGTCACATCAAACGATAGATCAGCTGAACCCTGGTGACGCAGTGGTTGAGAACTCGGCTGCTAACCAAAAGGTTGAGAGTTCAAATTCACCAGCTGCTCTTCAGAATCCCTACGGGGCAGTTTTACTCTGTCCCATAGGGTCGCTATGAGTCAGAATCTACTCAATGGCAGTGGGTTTGCTTTTGGTTTGGTAGAAGACTCATTTTTTTTTCAAATAGAAACAAAGGGACACAACATAACAAGTAAGAATAATGGGAATTATAATGAATTTTTTGGAACATAAAGCCTTCGATGTCTGTGATAAAACAGCTATTTAATGTTTAACTAAAAAACTAGGTGCTAAAGCCTAACCAAAGGAACCCTGGTGGTGCAGCGCTTAAGCACTTGGCTCCTAACCAAAAAGGTCAGCCATTCGAATCCACCAGCTGCTTTTCCATCACAAGTCTGTCACTTTGTCATACAGTGGTGACTTGCGTGTCACTGTGATACTGGAAACTTTGCTTGTTGAACAGGTTTCAGTGGAGCTTCTAGACTAAGACAGACTAGGAAGAAAGACCTGGCAATCTACTTCTGACAAAATTAAGCAATGAAAACCTGATGAATAGCAGCAAAACATTGCCGGGTTGCAAGGCATTCAAAATACAACCAGGGAAGAGCTACCGCCTCAAAGTAGAGTTGACAATAATGATGTGGATGAGTCAAGTTTTGGGGGCTTCATTTGTGGCACAACTCAAAATGAGAAGAAACTGCTGTAAATATTCATTAGAAATCAGAACATGAAATGTACAAAGTGTGAATCTAGGAAAACTGAAATTGCCCCAAATGAAATGGAACAGTTGAAGATAGATATCCTAGGCATTAGTGAGCTCAAAAGGACTGGAATTTGCCGTTTGAATCAGACATTCATATGGTTTACTATGCTGGGAATGACAAATTGAAGAGGAATGGCATTGTGTTCATAGTCAAAAAGAACATTTCAAGATCAATCCTGAAGTACAACACTGTCAGTGAGAGAATAATATCCATAAGCCTACAAGGAAGATCAATTATTATGACTCTTACTAAAATTTATGTACCAACCACTAATGCTAAAGATGTGAAAACTGAAGATTTTTGCCAACTTCTGCTGCAGTCTGAAATTGATCAAACATGCCATCAAGATGTATTGATAATTATTGGTGATTGGAATTTGAAAGTTGGAAATAAGGAAGAAGGATCAGTAGTTGGAAAATATAGCCTTGATGGTAGAAACAACTCCTGAGATCACATGATAGAATTTTGCAAGAACAATGACTGATTCATTGCAAACACCTTTTTTGAACAACATGAAGAGCAACTCGATGGTTGGAAAACACAGGAATCAAATCAACTACATCTATGGAAAGAGATAATGGAAAAGTTCAATGTCTTCTGTTAGGACAAGTCCAGGGGTCAACTGTGGAACAGGCCATCAATTGCTCCTATGCCAATTTGAATTGAAGCTGGAGAAAACTAAAACAAATTTACCGGTGCGAAAATATGAACTTAAGTATATCCCATCTGAATTTGGAGACAATCTCAAGAATATATTTGATGAATGGAGCACTAATGACCAAAGACCGGATAAGTTGTGGGCAGACATTAAAGACATCATGTATGAAGAAAGTTAAAGGACATTAAAAAGACAGGAAAGAAAGAAGAGACCAAAATAGATGTCAGAAGAGGCTATGGAAATTGCTCTTGAACATAAGTAGCTAAAGCAAAGAGAAGAAATGATGAAGAGTTGAACAGAAGATTTCACAGAGCAGCTGGAGAAGATGAAATAAAATATTATAATTAAATGTGCAAAGAACTGGAGTTAGAAAACTGAAAGAACTGAAGAAAAAATTCAAGCCCCACAGTCCAATTTTCAAGGACTCTACAGGCAAAATATTGAATGATGTAGGAAATATCAAAAGCAGGACAGAATACACAGTCACTGTACCAAAAAAGCTGGTCAATGTTCAACCACTTCAGGAGGTAGCATATGATCAAGAACAGAACAAAGAAGTCCAAATTACACTGGAGACATTGGCTTAAAACAAGGCTCCAGGAACAACTGAATACCAATTGAGATGTTTCATCAAATGGATGCAGCGCTGGAGGTGCTCACTTATCTGTGCCAAGGAATTTGGAAGACAGCTACCTGGCCAACTGACTGGAAGAGATCCATATTTGTGCCCATTCCAAAGGAAGGTGATCCAACAGAATGTGGGAATTATCTAATAATAATACTAATATCACAGGCAAGTAAAATTTTGCTGAAGACCATTCAAAAGCTGTTGCACCAGTACATTGATAGGGAACTGCCAGAAAGTCAAGCCAGATTTAGAAGAGGACATGGAATCAGGGATATCTTTGCTGATGTCAGATGAAACTTGGCTAAAAGCAGAGAATACCAAAAAGAGGTTTACCTGTGTTTTATTGACCATGCAAAGCATTTGACTATGTAGATAATAAAAAATTATGGATAGCATTGTGAAGAATGGAAATTCCAGAACACTTAATTGTGCTCATCTAGAACATGTACCTAGACCAAAAGGCAGTCTTTCGAACAGAGCAAGGGATTATTGCATGGTTTAAAATCAAGAAATATGTGCGTCAGGGTTGTATCCTTTCACCGTACTTATTCAATCTGTATCCTGGGCAAATAATCTGAGAAAATGGACTATACGGAGAAGCATGTGGCATCAGGATTGGTGGAAGACTCATTAACAACCTGTGATATACAGATGATACATCCTTGCTTGCTGAAAGTGAAGAGGACTTGAAGCACTTACTGATGGAGGTCAAAGACTATAGCCTTCAGTAACAATTACACCTTGACACAAGGAAAACAGAAGTCCTCACAACTGGACCAATAAGCAACATCATGATAAATGGAGAAAGGATTGAAGTTGTCAAGAATTTCATTTTACTTGAATCCAGAATCAACACCCATGGAAGCAGCAGTCAGGAAATCAAACTACGTATTACCTTGGGCAAATCTGCTTCCAAAGACCTCTTTAAAGTGTTAAAAAGGAAAGATATCACTTTGAGGACTAAAGTATGCATGACCGAAGTCATGGTATTTCCAATAGCCTCATATGCATGTGAAAGCTGGACAATGAATGAGGAAGATTGAAGAATTGTTGCCTTTGAATTATACTGTTCGCCAAGAATACTGAATATACCAAGGACTGTTAGAAGAATAAACAAGTCTTTCTTGGAAAAAATACAGCCAGGGTGCTCCTTGGAAATGAGGATGGGGGGACTTTGTCTCAAGTACTTTGGGTAATGTTATCAGGAGGGATCAGTCCCTGGAGAAGGACATCATGCTTGTTAAAGAAGGTCAGTGGAAAAGAGGAAGATTCTCAAGGAGATGGGTTAACACAGTGGCTGCAAAAATGGGCTCAAACATAAAGATTGTGAGGACAATGTAGGACCGGACAGTGTTTCATTCTCTTGTACATAGAATCATTATGAGTTTGAATCATCTCAACAGCACCTAACAACAACAGCAACAAGTTGCTTCTTTAAAGAAAGATGTATCAGTCCACTTCCATAAAGATTTACAGCCTTTGAAACCATGCGGGGCAGTTATCCTCTGGACTATAGGGTGGCTATGAGTCTGAATCAGCTTGAGGGCAGTGGGTTTGGTTTAATTTTGGTATGGTTTCATCACGTTGGTACATAAAACTACCCATTCAAAAACCAAAACCAAGCCAGTTGTCTTTGAGCGAATTCTGACTCTTGGCAACCCTGCATGTTGCAGAGTATAACTGTACTCCATAGAGTTTTCATGGCTTTGACCTTTCGTGAGCAGATAGCCAGGCCTTTCTTCTAAGGCACCTCTGAGTGAGGTTGAACTCCCAAACTTTTGGTTAGTAGACAAGCAAATGGTTTTTTATCCTTTAATTTGTCCCTATTTGTGATTTTAGAAAAACATGTCTTGTAGGCATCTTGTAGATAATTTTTTATGCCAATCTGACCACTTCTGCCTTTTGATTGGAATTTTTTTAAACTATTTGTAATGATAATTCATTGTGTTTTAAAATGCATTGATTTCACATTAATCATCTTTTCATATGATTATTTACTCTTTATCTTCTTCAAGGAAATATCTATTCAAATATTTTGCTAATTTTTTTATTGGGCCATTTGTCTACTTATTATTGAATCGAAACAGTGCCCTTATCTATTATAAATGTGAGTCATTAATTAGATGTATGTTTTGCTAATATTTTCTCCCAATATGTGGCTTTTTTTTTTCCATTTTCTTAAGTGACCTTTAATAGCAGAAATTTTAAACCGTATTTTAAAATTTAATCAATTTTTTTTTCTTTTTTAATTTTTTGTGCCGTACTTAAGAAATCTCTAACTCAGGGTCAACAGATTTTATGTTTTCTTATAGAAATTTTACTTATTATGCATTTTTAGTTAATTTTTGTATATTGTGTGTGATTAGGGATAAGATTTATTTTGTTTGCATGTGGTTATCTAATTATTCTGCACAATCTTTTAAAAAGATTATACTTTCCATGTTGAATTTCCTTGGCACCTTTGTTAAAAAGCAACTGACCATATATGTTTCGTTCTATTTTTGAATTTTTCTTTTGTTCCATTGTTTATACTGTTTTTGTTGTTTTTAGTTGCTGTCAAATCCATTCCAACTCATGGTGACCCCACATTTACAGAGTCCCTGTGTGGTGCAAATGGTAAAGCGCTCGAGTACTAGCTTGAAGGTGGTCAGTTCTAATCCACCCAGAGGTGCCTGGGAAGACAGGCCTAGCTATCTGCTTCTGAAAGTTAACAGCCTGGTCTTTATTAGGAGTCAGCACACTATGCCTTTGGGCCAAATTTGATCATGCCCACTTGTTTATGTATTATCTATGGTTGTATTGGAAACCCTGGTGGCTTAGTGGTTAAGAATCTACCAGGGGCTCCTTGGAAGACCTATGGGGCAGTTCTACTCTGTCCTATAGGGTTGTTGTGAGTCAGAATCCACCCGCTGGCAATGGGCTTTTTTTAATGGCTGTATTTGTGCTACAGTGGCCGAGCTGAGTAGTTCCTACAGAGATTTTCTGGCCTGCAAAGACTAAAATATTTACTATCTGACCCATTACATAAAAAAAAAATCTTCCAACTTCCTGCCTTTTTAAACAGCCTATGGTAGACACATGCTTATGATGTTCACAGAATAGCAAGAGTGCTAATAGCAGTATATCTGGAACTTGGTAAGCATAAGGGACATACGGTGATGTGAGTCTATATGAGGTCTCTTCTGGTCCTTTTAATTTTCTCAGTGAAATATGAAACAACATCACCAGCTAGGAATGAAGACAAGGGAGAAAGAGTTGGATGTTAAGAAGTATGAAAGTGTCTTCTAGACTACTGAGAGAGTTGAACGGACTAGAAAGATATGATTATTGGGCAGCGTTAGGGTTGTCTGAGGTTTGTTTCCATGAATATAAGGTCAAGCCAATCAGTTTGGTTGTATGTTTTTCCAGCCACATTGAGCTACGGATTGGGAATGGATTTAACCAGGTGTGGGATTTTTCCAAAAGCCATAGATGAAAGAACGGCAGGGAATTGAAGGTATTTGCCAGGATGTTATATAATGTTTGACTAAGAAATTTAATAAGGAGGGAAGTGAAGACATGAAGAGGGTGAAGGACAGTGAAAAGGTGATAGAATCAATGATTTGAAGATCATGAGATCAACAATCAGGAGTAACCATGAAAATAGGAGGAGGTAGTCAAAAAATGGAATACATGAAACAAAAATTATGGAAGGGTGACAACCATGAACAGTTTAGGAAACATCCTTGGGAACAAATGGCTGAGATGGTGTGGAGGATAAAATCATTGGAGAAGTTTTCTTTAAAGGAGGAAGACTGTTGGATGCATCAATCAACCCTCCAGCAAATATTCCTCCTTTCCATAATAAAAACCAGTTGCTATCAAGTTGAGTCCAACTCATTCCATCCCCGCATATGTCAGAGTAAAACTGTGCTCCATAGATTTTTCAATGGCTGATTTTTCAGAAGTAGAACACCAGGCCTTTCCTCCAAGGCACCTCTGGGTAGACTCTAACCTCCAGCCTTTCAGTTGGCAGCTGACCCCATTAACCATTTATATTACCTAGGGTCTCCTGTCCATAATAGAAGCATTAAAATGAATGGATACCTTTGTTAAGGATAAAATCATGAACTTTCATAGGCCTTTCTTTACCCTTTACCTACTTCCCAAGGTGTTTGTGGATTTGCAATTCCCACTGTCTGTAATGTCAAATACCTCATTTTACCAAAGATTCTTTCTTTCCTATTAAGGAGTGGGGTGGCTGGCATCTAATAAGTAGTATCCTTTCTTCTTTTTTTCTCTTTTCTTCTGAGTCTCAACTAACTGAAACTTCATAGAGAATTTCAGGGTGTGCTCATGCCTTCAGATGGCTAATGTAGGCTAGGAAAGACTGGATATGTGTGGCCTTTTTCCGGTTCTCTTTTCTTTATTCTCCACTGCCTTGCATTTCATTTTTTTGAATACTAATCTCACAACTAAGCTGCAAGTGTTTTCGTCATATTTCTGCCAGGAAGTTAAGAACATCATAAGCTCCCTTAGCTGATATTTTACTTTGCCAAAAACTTGATTTAAAGCTAAAAGCCAGTAAAACCCAGTCCTGACACCCCATGACCCTCACTTTACACACTGTTTTTAGGGTATGTTTCTTTTTTATTATTATTGTGGTAAAAAACATACATAACAAAACATTTGCCAGTTCAAAAATTTTTACATGAATAATTCAGTGGCACTGATTACATTCATCATCTTGTGCAACCATTATCACCATCCTTTTCTGAATTATTCCACCACTATTAATTAACAGAAACTCGGTGTCAGGATGGGAGTTGTTTAAGCTTTCTGTAATACTACTTTTTCTCAAATGTTGGGAAAGGACATTATTTTTTGCTTTTTCAATTCATAGTTAAAATTCTTCTTCCATTGGCAGCCCTTCTATATACACATACCAAAAATGCAGAACCTTCCCTCCTCAGATTCATTCAAAAACAAGCTGCATATCTTGTCTCAATACCTGGGTGCGGCTATCATCTTAAGGAATCAGGGTGAACAATGCCAGACCCAGATAAATACTGGGCCTTCTTAATCCTTAATTCTGCCATTGTTCGTGGATCATCTTTCCTTTTACTATAGTAATGAAAAATGTCTTTTAAAACTTTGTGTTGAGTGAAAGAAAAGTACAGATTACTCTCCATGGGTTTTTTCCCACTGATATTGCTTCTAGAAAAGGATCTCTGTGAGTCAGACTCATGGACTCATGCAATAAAGACAGCTCTGGCTTTCCAAATGCAACATCATTCTCAAAACTTCCAGAGCCCCAGTAATCAACATACCACTTTCATTCCTGTCCTCACCATAACCTCTTCCTGCTGAGAGAGTGTTCCCGAAATCATGATTGTTCATAATGGACTCACTCATATTTTTTATACCATTTTCCTGATAGCTTGAGTGGCATATGAAAGGTGATTCCAATATTTTTGTCACTCTCTCCATTAAGAGGTAGAGTTATTTGGAATTTACTTATCCAAAATCTGAGCTGACCTCATGACAACTCAATCAACAGGATGTGGTGAAAGTAACATTTTCACAGTTCTGGCCTAACTTTTAAGAGGACTGACAGCTTCTGCTTCCACCATCTTGAACCATTTACTCTTGGCACACTCCCTTTGGAATTCAGTCACCATACTGGAGAAGTCCAAGCCACATAACAGGCCATGTATAGGTGATCTAGTCTACAACATCAGCTAAGCATCTAGCCAATAGACATGCTGAGTGAATCATATTGGACATTCCATGCCAATTGATCACCCAGATAACTACAACCCCTACAAACACTGTATTCATCAGAAGACCTGCCCAGCTGATCTCAGTCAACATACACATGGATATTGTTGTTAGGTGCCGTGGAATTTGCTCTGACTCATAGTGAGCCTGTGTACAACAGAATGAAACACTACTCAGTCCTGCGCCATCCTCACAATTGTTGCTATGCTTGAACCCATTGTTGCAGCCACTGTGTTAGTCCATATCGTTGAGGGTCTTCCTCTCTTTCACTGACCATGTACTTTGCCAAACATGATGTTTGTATTATGTCCCTCCCAAAATGTGTGTATCCATTGGGCTAGGCCGTGATTCCTGGTACTGTGTGATTTTTCTATATGTTGTAAATCCTGCCTCTATGATGTCAATGAGGGAAGATGGGCGGCAGTTGTGTTAGTGAGGCAGGGCTCAATCTACTAGACTGGATTGTGTCTTGAGGCAACCTCTTGAGATATAAAAGAAAGAAGCGAGCAGAGAGACAAGGGGACCTCATACCACCAAGAAAGCAGTGCCAGGAGAAGAGTGCGTCCTTTGGACCTGAGATTCCTATGCTGAGATGCTCCCAGACCAGAGGAAGATGGATGATAAGGACTTTCCAGAGTCAACAGAGCGAGAAAGCCTTCTTCTGGAGCTGATGCCCTGAATTTGTACTTGTAACCAACAAGACTGTGAGAGTATAAAGTTCTCTTTGTTAAAGCCATCCACTTGTGATATTTTTGTTAGAGCAGTACTAGATAACCAAGGCAATGTCCTTCTCCAGGGACTGGTCCTTCCTGATAATATGTCCAAAGTATCACCATCCTCGCTTCTAAGGAGCATTCTGGCTGTACTTCTTCCAAGACAGTTTGCGCCTTCTTCTGGCAGTCCGTGGTATATTCAATATTCTTCACTGATACCACAACTTAAAGGTGTCAATTCTTTATTCATTATCCAGTTTTCAAATGCATATGAGGTGATTGAAAATACCATAGCTAGGGGTCAGTTGTACCTTAGTCCTTAAAGTGACATCTTTGGTTCAACACTTTAAAAAGATCTTTGGCAGCAGATTTGCCCAATGCAATAATACATCATTTGATTTCCTGACTGCTGCTTCTGTGGGTGCTGATTGTAGATCCAAGTAAAATTAAATCTTTGACAACTTCAATCTTTTCTCCGTTTATCATGATGTTGCTTATTGGTCCAGTTGTGAGGATTTATGTTTTCTTCATGTTGAGGTGCAATCCATACTGAAGGCTGAAGTCTTTGATCTTCATCAGTAAGTGCTTCAAGCCCTCTTCACGTTCAACAAGCAAGGTTGTGTCACCTTCATATCACAGGTTGTTAATGAGTCTTCCTCCAATCCTGATGTGGCATTCTTCTTCATATAGCCCAGCTTCTTGAATTATTTGCTCAGCATACAGATTGAATACATTTGGTGAAAAGATACAACTCTGATGGACACCTTTCTTGATTTTAAACCATGCAATATGTCCTTGTTCTGTTCAAACAACTGCTGCTTCGCTGATTCCTGTCTATCATGGTTGACCCTGCTGTTATTTGAAACATCAGTGGCATGACTTCCAGCATCACAGCAACATACAAGCTACCACAGTACAACAAACTGAGAGATGAGTGGTAGCCAAAGGGACGAGAGATCATAAAATGGTTGTTATATTAGGTCACTAAGTTTTTGCTTTTTTAAAGGCACGGGGCTTGTTATATAGTAATTAATAGCTGAATCAGTTTGGATACAGCGATGGAGCAAACCCGGCTGATATTTATGCTTCCATATGGACAGTCCTATAAATCACACTATTCAACACTCACACAGTTCAATGATACACTACTAAAAATAACTCCTTCATTGTCCTCATAAAAATTGTATTGACATATAGGTCTAGTTAAGCCCAGTTAGGAAAGTCATTCTATTAGCTGAAAATTAAAATGGAAACTAGGGGATGGTATGAATCATTATTTATCTTGTCTACCTCTCTACCTCTATCTGTCTGTCTGTCTGCCTGTCATATATCTATATTTGTCCATCATCTATGTATTAGTTTATCTATATTTTGTCTATCTCTCTCTATTATCTACCATCTATCTATTTTTATTAGGTCACTGTGGTTGATATTTGTTATGTTTTTGCCTGCTCTGTAGCTTCTCCTTTGGAAACTTCTCCTCTTCCATTTTTTATTAGGTCACTGTGGTTGATATTTGTTATGTTTTTGCCTGCTCTGTAGCTTCTCCTTTGGAAACTTCTCTTCCATTTAGTGGACTTGTCAGAGAGGTAGGCATGGGCATACATCCCAGGCTGGCTGTTTAGAGCACCTTATCCCTCTGGATATAATGATTGATTGAGGGAAGAAAAAAAACAATCAGTATCATTTGGAATGTTTTCAGAAGCTACTGGCTGACTTTGCCAACAAATAGAGCTTTCCTAAAAATGAATCAAACTTAAGGAAAGCATAATTAAATGAATAGAGAGATAGAAGTAGAGGGAGAAAGAGAGAAAGGTAATGAGATGATCCTAATAGTGAGATCTGAGGCCCTGGTTCCAGATATGCAAAATTCACCTCTGGAATTTAAAATTCAAAGAGCCAATGAATTATCTTTTAAATTTAAGCTAGTTTGAGTTAGGTTTATGTCACTTTCTTATTGTCTACTTTTATTACTGATGAAACTTTAATTCCCTTCTCTTTTTGGTCTTCCTCCTTCTTCTCTTTTGTTCTCCATCAGTACTATTCTAATCCTCTTTGCCTACCTTTCCTCTCAATGTATATTAGCTAACATAAAGCTAATTGTTATAATAACAAACCCCATATTTCCAGTGAAATAACACAATAAATATTTCTTTCTTACTCAAGCTACAATCTGATGAGTTTTATTTTGGTCAGTGGGTGACTTTCCTCCTTGTCTTGATTGTAGGTCCCTGGATTCTGCCAGTTTGTGATTTTATCACCATCTCAGAGTTTTCTGTCTAGCCAGTAGAAGAAAAAAGTGGAAAAAGTATATGTGAAAGGTTTTAATGGATTAATCCTTTGGTTCACATTCCTTTAGCAAGGACTTACATGACCTGCAAAGTAGGCTGGCAGATATAGTCCAGCTGCTTGCCCAGGAAAAAGAGAAATAAGAATTTTGGCAAATAGTTAGCTGTCTCTCCCATACCAAGGTATAGGTTGTATTCCTAAGAAAAAAAGTGAGTAGATTTAGGCACTAAAAAAAAGGCATTAACTTGTACTACAATGTGCATGTTAAAATAAATAAATAGGCTACTAGCTTTTTTATTGAATTGCATTTTTATTAAATGATTTGCACTTCTTTCTGAGCACCCATTTTCTGGATAGTACAGGAAAAAAAAAAATGTATGATTTGGTTTGAAGCTTAGCCTGATCTAATAAATAGACTCTCAAGTAGAATTCAGTTTTTCTTGAACAAAATTTTTCATTATCTCGGGTACTGAAGCCTCATCTCCCCCTGCTTCTCTCCTTAAGGTAAGGTCTGGTACATGGGTGGAGGGATGTGGGGCTTAAGCGACCTTGAGTTAGAAGAGAAGCTTCAGTTTCATTTTTCATTGAGCCTAGTGTTCTCTGAGTGCTGAAGCAAATTCACGCGCAATGGGATAATGGAAGTCTTGATGTCCTTCACCGCTCGTGTGTGTGGCCAGTGAGTGCATTACTTATTTTACTTATTGATTTTCTTGACCCTGGTAATGCCCTCTGTGGCACTCTCTCATCTTAATTTCTGCTGATTTTAGAGGCTTTGGCATCTGCTAGACTCTCCTTCTGATCCTCTGGCCTGGAGTTCCTCCCACAGACTCTGCATAAGGCAGGGGGCAGGCTCTTGCCTTTCCACACTACACACCATGGCAGGTCTCTTGGGAACTGAGGGTGGCTTGGAAATATTCCAACCTAGGGTCCTCTGTGCCACAAGTTACCTTGATCTGTCAATGCCTCAGATTGTTATAGGGAATTCAGCGAGATGGTTTCCTCCTTGAGCCCTAATCAGGGAATGGGGACACTTTTACCTCTTCCTTTGTGATACCTAGAGAAATGACATACTTGTGCTTGTCTCTCTCCTGGATCCTACTTTCTTGTCTTCACCTCAGCACTTCAGGGTAAGAAGAGAAATTCATTTCCCCAATATCATATAATCTCTATATCATTACAGTAACCTGGCTCTTTGAGGTGGTTGGAAGACCATGCTGAGGGAGAACTCTATAATCTATGTCTTGCAGTCTCTGTGTCAAGCAGATAAAGGAAATAACAAAGAATCTGGGCAAATTCACTCTCAAGAACATCACCTGGCTTGCAACACTATCACTTCAATGCACTTAGTTACATATCTAAAGTCAAATATTGCACTGCTTCTTCACCAAGAATTAATTCCTTCTATATCAAATGCCAAGCTCCTTGCCACTTCCCAAAGCACTGTTTATCCGCCATGGCCCAGGCAAATGGATGCGTTGGACAGTTTAATGAGTCTTGTGCTTAGGAAGGCAAAGAAGAGAACTCATGGATAACACTGAAAGTATTATTCCTTTTACATGTGTTTTCATACTCTTCTAGGTAGGCTGTCATTAAAACAGCTATCTTTTCTCCTCAGATATATTGACTAACCAACTGATTTGCTCATGACCTAAGGGTTTCCTGGGATACAAGACTTTCAGTGCTAAAATCAGGAAAATTCTGAGTAAACTGGGAAAGCTGGTCATCCCCCCTGCAAATGATGAATGACTCTGAGGATAATATCAATGTGTTAATATGCTGATGAAGTGTCTGTAGCTTTATCCTGCCTGAGAAAAGCTTCTGTTCCCACAAGAAGTGAGAGGTTAGAGAAGAAGATATGATAAGGAGGAGGCAGGGTGATGGCGTCTTACCGTGATTTCTTTGATCAAGTATTAAAAAGATTATATATATATATACAATAATTGTTAAGTATTAGCCTTGCAGTAACTTGTTGGGAAAAGATATACTCTATTAAAATATTCAGGGAAAATATAAATACCTAAGTTTAAACTATTGAATTGTCATCCAAATTTATCTCTCACTGTCTGGGCAACAGTGGCCAAACACCAACCATTGCAAAAGTAATAAAAAACTTATTAGAACAATTGTGTAAAATACTACTAAGTGCATAAATATACTGTAATAAAAATTATTTTACAAGTAAATAATGATAGGAAACATGTTTTGAGTAAGTAAACAATCGTTTTAAAGTGTTTTTAAGAACCTAAACGTGTAGTTCAGTAGGCAAAAGTATAGCTGAATAAAGAATAGGTTACATCTTACCATGCATGGAAATTAGCCATTGTAGCACTGGCCAGAAGTTAAGTGATTAAAATGTTTATCAATTGGGTATATATGTAATCATTTGAATATTTGGTCATATGCTTCAGTCCTTTTCCCTCTCTTTCTCTTTTTTTTTCTTTTACCTGGAACCAGCGTGGCTTGATGGCTTAACCAGTACCAAAATCACCTAGGTAGCATGTTGAAGCTTTCATTTCCTGCATTCCACCAAAGACTTAAGCAATCAGAATATCTGAGGTTTAGAGCAGTTTTAATAAGATCCTTATGTACCATAAAGTTGGAGAACCACTGGAACTGTATAAATAAGGAGGCCAAACCATATACCTGTTAGCAGGTGCCCGAACTGCAGCCACTGTATCTGGGTATATAGTGTTAGACTAACAACATAACCTTTGTGATAGATATCTTCTTATTTTACTAATTGGAGATAAAACCTATTCTGTAGAGTAAATGAAAGCTGCATATGTAGAATATACAATATTTTCACAGGCGACAAACTCAAGTGCACAAAAAAGTAACTTTATTTTCCCATAACTGAACTTAATTTCTTTCTTGAGCCCCCGTTTCATCCAGGAGTGGAAACTTCAATCATTTCATCCTAGGGAAACAGAGATTTTGCAATCATTTTGAGCTTAAAATCAAATTTAGAATTGCTTCCCTTTGCTTTCCTTATCCCCAGAGTTGATTCTAAGCTTCAGGGCTTATGAAAAAAATCCGTATTATTGGTAGAGAGAGGCCTTACTTCTTGGTGTTGATCTGTCCTGTGCTGGTATCCAGGGAGACGTGCAATTGTTTGGCTTCCACTTCCACTGACATTTGATGCGAAGCCACACTCTTTGTGAATGCACATCTTCATTGAGTTAAAGATCTTCTCCCTTAGTTAATTTTTGTGGCATTCTCCTAGCTACAGGTAAGGTTTGATGGTGTTCCTTGATCTCTCTGAGGCTGAGGGAGCCTGTGCTCTCATCAAATATTCTCTGCCACGAAATCCCAGGCAGCCATCTTGATTCCACTTCTACATCATTGTGACCTAGGGCACATCTGCAAGCCTCTCAAAGCTCAGCTGGAAATTGGGACTCACATACCCTCTGCCTTTGTTTTCCAGAATTTACAGAGGAATGTCTTACCTCAGTTTCAGCACTCCCACATTGACAACCAAGCTCTGTTTTTGTTTTCTTTCAATATTCTTTATTCTCCCCAGATCAGAGGCTCTTATAGAATTGGAGTGGTGGGTGGTGGGGAGAGTGCCAGATAAACTTACCGAAAAAGTTGTTTTACTAATTTACGCATAGACTGTAAGTTATTAAACCCTAAAAAGTAATAATTAGCCATTCGTTTTCCAGGTCTTCTAATAATAACCCCCACTCGCAGCAAGAGGAGCTCATTTTTCCTTCCCAAATAGAGGAGAGTCTTGAGGTAAAATTATGTGCAGTTGGTGAAAGAAGATTGTACAGAGATTAAGACATTTTATAGCATCTTTTTGCACATGTGAAGCAGTTAGCAAAGAGCTAACTATGAAAAACTAATTGGTAATTCATAACAGTTACAATAATATTTATGCTAAAAGTACTGAGTGTCTCTATGCATGAGGTCTTACATGAAACTCTTTATATTCATGATCTTATTTAAAACTCACAACATCCTCATGAAGTAGGAATTATTATACCCATTTTACTGGGGAAGAAACAGGTTTAGAGAGATTAAATAATTTGCTCAGGCACATAGAACCAGGAAGTGGTAGAGCTAAAGCTCAGATCCAAGTCTGCTTTCAGTCTAGACTCTGTGCTTAACCATGCCACCATCCCATTACTACCTTGCTTGTTCCCCCTCCCATTATAGATCTGGCTTAGTACACCTAAACTTTTAATCTAACAGGGATTGAGAGAGGGATGTGGAAATAAGAATGAGCGTGGGATGCTTGTGTGACAGTGATGCCAGTCATATACAAGAGTGGGGTTTTTGTGATGATCCATTTAAACAAGAATTGAAAGTAAAATAAAAGACCTACACAAATACAAGGTTTTATTACTGTGATCAGTGGAAACATAACTGTTCTAAAAATTCTCATTGTTTCCTTTGCATCTGTAACGTTTCCGAATTTTCTGCATGAGAAGTTTTCGTCAGCAGATGTGGTTTCATATTTTCCTTAAGCCAGGCTTGCCAATGAGTTTGTTGCTTTTAGCTTCCTTTTTGCATTAAACACCAATCCTCAAACAAAAAGCCCATATTTTGATAGAGGTGCATTTTACTGGAACACTAGCTCGTTCATCCTGTCTCTTAAAATTAGGCAGTTTGAGTTTTAAGGATATGAAGCCTTTTCCTGGCTACCTGTCAGTGTGAAAGAGCTAATTATATCTCTACAGCTCTAATTTGTTTTCTTTTATTTTAACTTTGTTTCTGCTTCCGTATTATTTGGCAAATAATCAGTGAAAGTCTGAGTTTAATAATAAAAGAGCTAAGGTATCTTGGCATAGCTGTGTGGGCAAGCTTCCTACACTGTAGTATGCCTGGCTCTAGGGACATAATTATTTGTCCCTGGACTCAAAAGCTTAAAAACAAACCTATGAGGTTTTAGAAAAAAAAAAAAAAAAAGATACTAATGACATAGACCAGAAAAATAAAATGAAATCTTTCTAGAAGTTTCCAATATTTGTGAGAGGGTAATATAGAATTTAATATATTTAAATTTAATATATTTAAATTCTATATTACCCTCTCACAAATATTGGAAACTCCTAGAGAGATGTTAAAGTATACCTTTTTATTAACAAAATTTGTTAAACACTCCAAAATCAATAAAACAATGAACCATATATATTAAACTTGAGCCAGTTTTATTTTGTAGGAGTTCTGTGGTTATTCGGATTGGAATCAAGTTCTTCATAACTAGTTAAGCTGGTGTTATACAAGAAGAGACTCCATGCTCAGCTATATCCAAACACATTTTCTTGTATTCTGGAGACTTTCCTCCTTGATAACGAGTTCCACAATATTTATCACTGTCCCAAAGTCTCCAGGTTGCATTTCTAAAAAAAAAAAAAAAATCTATAAATAGGTGATAGTTCAGACCTAGTCGACCTGGTGCTACCGCATCAAAACCCACATTACATCCAGTAGATGCCCTGACTTTGAATGCTTTTCCATAGGTTTACGAAGAGATGAAGGGACCATATACATCTTGCCCTTTTCTCAAAAGAAACTAGCTATTAACCCATATATTGTGACATTGTAGGATTTATATATATTTTTAATTTTTATTGTTCTTTAAGTGAAAGTTTGCCAATCAAGTCAGTCTCATACAAAAATTTATACCCACCTTGCTATACATTTATAATTGCTCTTCCCCTAATGAAAAAGCACACTCCTTCCCTCCACTCTCTCTTCATGTCCATTCGGGCAACTTCTGGCCCCCTCTGCCCTCTCATCTCCCCTCCAGACAGGAGACGCCAACACAGTCTCATGTGTTTACTTGATCCCAGAAGGCTGTTCTTCACCAGTAATGTTTTCCGTCCCATATTCCAGTCCAATCCCTGTCTGAAGAGCTGACCCTGGGAATGGTTCCTATCTTGGGCTAACAGAAGGTCTGGGGACCATGACCTCTGGGGTTCTTCTAGTCCCAGTCTGACCATGAAGTCAGAATTTGGGTCTGCATCCCACTGCAATCCTGTGTTGCCTGTCAGGGCAGTCATCGGTTGTGGCCGGTACCATCTAGTTCTGGTCCCAGGCTGATGTAGTCTCTGTTTTTTTTTTTTTTTTCTATCTCTTAGGCTCATAGTTACCTTGTGTCTTTGGTGTTCTTCATTCTTCCTTGTTCCAGGTGGGTTGAGACCAATTGATGCATCTTAGATGGGGTTTGCTAGCATTTAAGACCCCAGACGCCACTCTTCAAACTGGGATGCAGAATGTTGTCTTAATAGATTTTATTACGCCAATTGACTCAGATGTCCCCTAAAGCCATGGTCCCCAGACCCCTGCCCCCGCTTCGCTGGTCTTCAAAGCATTCAGTTTATTGAGGAATCTTCTTTGCTTTTGGTTTAGTCCAATTGTGTTGACCTCTCCTGTATTGTGTGTAGTCTTTTCCTTCACCTAAAATAAAACCTATCTACTATCTAATTAGTGAAAGCCCTTCTCCCTCCTTCCCTCCCTCCCCCTCTTGTAACAATCAAATAACATTTTTTTCTCTGTTTAAACTATTTCTTCAGTTCTTATAATAGTGGTCTTATACAGTATTTGTCCTTTTGCAACTGACTAATTTCACTCAGCATAATGCCTTCCAGACTTCTCCATGCTATGAGATGTTTTATGGATTCTTCATTGCTCTTTATTGATGCGTAGTATTCCGTTGTGTGAACAGACCATAATTTACTTATCCATTCATCCATCGACGGTCACCTAGGTTGCTTCCATCTTTTTGCTATTGTAAACAGTACTGCAATAAACTTGGGCATGCATATATCTGTTCGTGTAAAGGCTCTTATTTCTCTAGGATATATTCCAAGGAGTGGGATTGCTGGATCGTATGGTAGTTCTATTTCTAGCTTTTTAAGGAAGCGCCAAATCGATTTCCAAAGTGGTTGTACCATTTTACACTCCCACCAGCAATAAGTGTTCCAGTCTTTCCACAGCCTCTCCAGCATTTACTGTTTTGTGTTTTTTGGATTTTTGCCAGCCTTGTTGGAGTGAGATGGACTCTCATTGTAGTTTTGATTTGCATTTCTCTAATGGCTAATGATCATGAGCAATTCCTCATGTATTTGTTAGCAGCCTGAATGTCTTCTTTAGTGAAGTGCCTGTTCATATCCTTTGCCCATTTTTTAATTGAGTTATTTGTCTTTTTGTAGTTGAGTTTTTGCAGTATCATGTAGATTTTAGAGATCAAACGCTGATTGGAAATGTCATAGCTAAAAACTTTTTCCCAGTCTGTAGCTAGTCTTTTTACTCTTTTGGTGAAGTCTTTAGATGAACATAGATGTGTGATTTTTAGGAGCTCCCAGTTATCTGGTTTCTCTTCTACATTTTTAGTAATATTTTGCATACTGTTTATGCCATATATCAGGGCTCCTAGCATTGTCTCTATTTTTTCTTCCATGAACTTTATCATTTTAGGTTTTATATTTAGGTCTTTGATCCATTTTGAGGTAGTTTTTGTGCATGATGTGAGGTATGGGTCTTGTTTCATTTTTTTTGCAGATGGATAACCAGTTATGCCAGCAACATTTCTTAAAAAGACCATCTTTTCCCTAGTTAACTGATTTTGGACCTTTATCAAATATCAGCTGCTCATATGTGGATGGATTTATGTCTGGATTCTCAATTCTGTTCCATTGGTCTATGTATCTGTTGTTGTATCAGTACCAGGCTGTTTTGACTACTGTGGCGGTATAATAATAGGTTCTAAAATCAGGTAGAGTGAGGCTTCCTCTTTGTTCTTTTTTTCAGCTATGCTTTACTTATTTGGGGTCTCTTTCCCTTCTATATGAAGTTGGTGATTTGTTTCTCCATCTCATTAAAAAATGTCATTGGAATTTGGATCAGAATTGCACTGTATCCATAGATGGCTTTTGGTAGAATAGACATTTTTACAATATTAAGTCTTCCTTTTTTATCCAGGAGTAAGGAAATGTTTTTCACTTTGTAGGTCTCTTTTGCTTTCTTGCAGTAGTGTCTTGTAGTTTTCTTTGTATAGGTCTTTGACATCTCTGGTAAGATTTATTCTGAAGTATTTTATTTTCTTGGGGGCTACTGTAAATGGTATTGATTTGGTGATTTCCTCTTCAATGTTCCTTTTGTTGGTGTAGAGGAATCCAACTGATTTTTGTGTGCTTATCTTGTATCCTGATAGTCTGCTGGACTCTTCTATTAGTTTCGGTAGATTCCTTGAGGGTTTTTTAGGGTTTTCTGTGTATAAGATCATGTCATCTGCAAATAGAGATACTTTTATTTCTTCCTTACCAATCTGGACACCCTTTATTTCTTTATATAGCCTAATTGCTCTGGCTAGGACCTCCAGCACAATGTTGAATAAGAGTGATGATAAAGGGCATCCTTGTCTGGTTCCCGTTCTGAAGAGGAATGCTTTCAGAATCTCTCCATTTAGGATGATGTTGTCTGTTGGCTTTGTATAAATGCCCTTTATTATGTTAAGGAATTTCCCTTCTAGTCCTATTTTGCTGAGAGTTTTTATCATGAATGGATGTTGAACTTTGTCAAATGCCTTTTCTGCACGAATTGGTAAAATTATGTGGTTCTTTTCTTTTGTTTTATTTATATGGACTACATTAATTGTTTTTCTAATGTTGAACCATCCCTGAATACTTGGTATGAATCCTTGGTCATGGTGAATTATTTTTTTGATGTGTTGTTGAGTTCTATTGGCTAGAATTTTGTTGAGGATTTTTGCATCTAAGTTCATGAAGGATGTAGGTCTGTAATTTTCTTTTTTTGTGGTGTCTTTACCTGGTTTTAGTATCAGGGATATGCTGGGTTCATAGAATGAGTTTGGGAGTATTCTGTCCTTTACTATTCTCTGAAATACCTTTAGTAGTAGTGGTGTTAACTCTTCTCTGAAGTTTGGTAGAACTCTGCAGTGAAGCCGTCAAGGCCAGGGCATTATTTTTGGGGGAGTTTTTTAATTACCTGTTCTTTCTCTTCTTTTATTGTGAGTCTCTGTAGTTGTTCTACCTCTGTTTGTGTTAGTTTAAGTAGGTAGTATTTTTATAGGAATTCATCCATTTCTTCTAGACTTTAAAATTTGTTAGAGTACAATTTTTTGCAGTAATCTGATATAATTCTTTTAATTTCAGTTGATTCTGTTGTGATATCACCCATCTCATTTCTTATTTGGGTTATTTGCTTCCTCTCCTGTTTTTCTTCTGTCAATCTGGCCAATGGTTTATCAATTTTGTTGATTTTTTCAAAGAACCAGCTTTTGGTCTTGTTAATTCTTCCAATTGTTTTCCTGTTCTCTAATTCGTTTAATTCTGCTCTTATTTTTATTATTTGTTTTCTTCTGGTGCCTGAGGGTTTCTTTTGTTGGTCTCTTTCTATTTGTTCAATTTGTAGGGATGATTCTTTGATTTTGGCCCTTTCTTCTTTTTGGATGTGTGCATTTATTGATATAAATTCACCTCTGAGCACTGCTTTAGCTGTGTCCCAAAGATTCTGATAGGAAGTGTTTTCATTCTCATTGGGTTCTATGAATTTCTTTATTTCATCCTTAATATATTCTATAACTTAGTCTTTTTTGAGCAGGGTATTGTTCAGTTTCCAAGTATTTTATTTTTTTCCCTGCTTTTTCTGTAATTGATTTCTACTTTTATGGCCTTATGGTCGGAGAATATGCTTTGTAATATTTTGATTTTTGGATGCTGCTTGCTTTATGACCTAATATATGGTCTATTCTATAGAATGTTCCATGTGCAGTAGAAAGGAAAGTATACTTGGTTGCTGTTGAGTGGAGTGTTCTGTATATGTCTGTGAGGTCAAATTGGTTGATTGTGGCATTTAGATCTTCTGCGTCTTTATTGAGCATCTTACTGGATGTCCTGTCCTTCACCAAACGTGGTAGGTTGAAGTCTTCTACTATAATTGTGGAGCTATCTCACTTTTCAGTGCTTTCGGAGTTTGTTTTATGTATCTTGCAGCCCTGTCACTGGGTACATAAATATTTACTATGATTATATCTTCCTGGTAAATTGTCCATTTAATCCTTATATAGTGTCCTCCCTTATCCTTTGTGGTGGATTTAACTTAAAGTCTATTTTGTCAGAAATTAATATTGCTACTCCTGCTCTTTTTTGATTGCTGTTTGCTTGATGTATTTTTTCCATTCTTTGAGTTTTAATTTTTTTGTGTCTCTAAGCCTAAGATGTGTTTCTTGTAGGCAGCATATAGTTGGATCATGTTTTTTGATCCATTCTGTCACTCTCTGTCTCTTTATTGATGCATTTAGTACATTTACATTCAGTGTAATTGTGGATAGGTATGAGTTTAGAGCAGTCATTTTGATGCCTTTTTTTGTATGTTGTTGACAGTTTCATTTTCCCACTTACTTTTTTGTGCTGAGGAGTTTTCCTTTGTAAATTGTGTGTTTCTCTTTTTCATTGTAGTTGAATTTTTTTTTTTGCTGAGTCTTTACGTTTATGTTGGTTTTTATTTTGAAGTGTGGGATCAATAGTCTTCTTTGTGGTTATCTTAATATTTACCCCTATTTTTCTAAATATAAACCTAACTTGTATCTCCCTATATTGCCTTGATTTCCTCTCCATATAAAAGATCTGTGCCTACTTTATTTAGTCTCTCATTATTATTGTCATCTTTTACATGATAACATCACTGCTGATTCCATTTTGAGCTTTTTTTTTTTTAAATCTTATTTTATTTTTGTGAATTTCCCTGTCTGAGTTGATATCTGGATGCTCTGTTCTGTGCCCTAGTGTTGTGTTGATATCTGATATTGATTTTCTAACCAGAGAATTCCCTTTAGTATTTCTTGTAGTTTTGGTTTGGTGTTTGCAAATTCCCTAAGGTTGTGTTTATCTGTAAATGACTTAATTTCACCTTCATATTTGAGAGACAGTTTTGCTGGATATATGTTTCTTGGCTGGCAATTTTTCTCCTTCAATGCTCTATATATGTCATCCCATTGCTCTCTTGCCTGCATGGCTTCTGCCGAGTAGTCCGAACTTATTGATTCTCTTTTGTAGGTGACTTTTTGCTTATCCTTAGCTGCTCTTAAAATTTTCTCTTTATCTTTGGTTTTTGGCAAGTTTGATGATAATATGTCTTGGTGACTTTCTTTTGGGATCTACCTTTTATGGGGTTCAATGAGCATCTTGGATATATATCCTTTTATCTTTCATGATGTCAGGAAAGTTTTCTGCCAGCAAATCTTCAAATATTCTCTCTGTATTTTCTGTTATTCCTCCCTATTCTGGTATTGCAGTCACTTGCAAGTTATTCTCCTTGATAGAGTCCCACATGATCTTTAGGGTTTCTTCATTTTTTTTTAAATTCTTTTATCTGATTTTTTTCAAATATATTGCTGCCAAGTGCCTTATCCTCCATCTCTCCAATTCTGCTTTCCAGTTCTTCAATTCCGCTCCTCTGACTTTGTATTGAGTTGTCTAATTCTGTAATTTTATTGTTAATCTTTCGAATTGCTGAATACTGTTTCTCTGTGGATTCTTGCAGTTTATTAAATTTTTCATTATATTCTTGAATAATCTTTTTAATTTCTTCAACTGCTTTATCTGTGTGTTCCTTGGCTTTTTTTGTGTATTGCCTGATCTCATTCCTGATGTCTTGAAGCTTTCTGTATATTAATCTTTTGTATTCTGCATCTGGCAATTCTAGGAATACATCCTCATCTGGGAGAGTCCTTGATTCTCGGTTTTGGGAGTGTCCTTGATTTTCGGTTTTGGGAGTTTGTTGAAGCAATCATGGTCTTCTTCTTTATGTGATTTGTTATTGACTGCTGTCTCTGAGCCACGTATAAGTTATTGTAATAATTTATTTTATGTTCATTCACTGTGTCCTATCTTCTTGCTTTGTTTTGTTTCAATATACCCAAATAGGCTACTAGAGCACACTAACTTGAGTATTGGAGGCTTTGAAGCACTAAAGTCCTGTTACCAGATGGTTAGAGCTGTTACCAGGTATATGAGCCTATGAGTCCATTCACTATTCTTGTATAGATTCAGGTCAGGTATCCTCATAGTCGGTTACCTGTTGTGTAGTGTAGGCTCTCATCTTCTATCTTAGAGAAGTAGTAGTATTGGTTGTATGCACTTGTTTCTGGTAGTGGCTGGGGGCCACAATCTGGGATGGCACAGTGCTGATAGCCTTCCCCCAAGTGTCAGCGAAGTAGGAGCATTTCTGTTCTCTAGAGTGCTCTGGTGGGTGGGCTCTGTAGCTGTACCTTAGGCACCCAATGCTTACACCTATAAAGACTAGTAGGCGCCAATATCATCAGACCCAATTTGTAGGTTGCTAGGTGGCATGGATGGAGCCTCAACCCTCAGGTCCCTGCTGTGGGTAGGTGAGTACTCTGTTTAATAGGCAGAGTGGTATCAGACCTCCAAAACCCACCTCTCCACCACACTGCTGAAACAATTACAGTCAGACCTCTAACAGATTTGCACTTGCATTATAATAGCCACCTGGTTCTATGTAGGGGTGACAGCTAAAGTCTGTGGAAAGCTTATGCCTCGACTGGAGCTGCTTCTGCTCTGAGCTTCCAGTTTAGGGGAGTCAGGGAAGTATTTTCCTCCCCTTTGTTAATTTGCTCCTTCTCCCAGGCCAAGAGAAGGGGTCAGAGAGGGCACAGTATGTTCTATCTCAGGCCCAGGGAATTCAACTGCTAATGAAGCCAGTTGGGGTAGAGGAGGAGGGATCAGATAGATAGAAGAGAGTACTTTCAAAAGAAGGAGCTATTAGACCCATGCGGTAAGTTAGACAAAATCACTTATCTTGTGTCAAGAGCACTGTTTCATCTCTGATTCCAGAAGTGTTGTAGCCTGTGTGTGCTGGCTGGGTCCCTGCCATGATTGCCCCAGGGGGTTAGGGCCGCATCCTGCACTTGCCTTCTTTAGCTGAAGCAGCTTTGTCCTAAACTCCTCAGCCAGATCTGTGGCCATCACGCCAGGGGATCAGGGTGCTGGCACTTCATTTGACTTCTCTCACTGAAGCAGCAGCTTCCTGAACTCTGCAGCCAGCCACGCTTTAGACATTCCACAGATTCAGGGGTGCACCACTTTGCTTGCCTTCTTTTGACGAATCTGCCATGTCTCAGGAAACTATCATCAGCGCTGCAGCATTCGTGCTAAAGAATGGCACCAAGGAATCAGAGCCGAGGCGCAGCATGGGCTTGACTACTCGTTGCTGCTTCTGCACTTTCTCTTGCTCCCCTGTCACTCAGATTGATTCCTTAGTCCTGTGTTTGATGCTCAGGGTTCATAAATTGTCATATATGTAATAAATTCCTTTTTTTGGGGGGGACTTTGTTGCAAGAGGGTTCAGTGGAAGCTTCTGACTAGTTAGCCATCTTGGCCCCACCTCTGTATCTGTTGGATTTATCTTAAACCCTTGAAGGACTGGTGGCAGTGTTGAAAAGTTCATCATGGCTTGACAGCTAGGTTACCACTATGTAAGCAAGACTTTTAGATCTTTGCTTGGAGTGTGGTGGAATGACTCTGAAGAAAATCTTCAGATTTTGAGTCTGGTCCACTTATTCATTCCACAATCATTTAAAGGGATCACTTCATAGTTAATCATCTGGTTTTGATTTCTACTTCTGTGAACTTTAGTGGCTTTAGGAATGCTCTTTAGTATCTTTGATTTGAAGTTTTCTCATCTATACAATGGGAATAAGATTACCTCTGTCAAAAGAAGTATTTTTTTAATTAAGGGAAAGAACGCATGTGAAGTCCTACCACAGTTAAGCATTCAATAAATGTGGGGATTATATATATTTGGAGACAGACAGCTCTGGATTTAAATTCTAGATCTTTCTCTTATGATCTATATAACCTGGACTAAGTTACATAGAAAACATTTTGTTTCTTAATTTGTTGCTGATACTTTAACTAATGGGTGGTATGTAGAAAACATTTAGAGGGAACTTTCTGTGCAAAGACTAAGCTAAGCAATTTATAAGCATAATTCCTTTAATATTTTTAAGTTATGTATCATTGTTTCTATCTTTTGCAGATGGGAAGTAACAATCCAAAGGTAGAGGTTCCTACCATTACAGTCTGTTATTGTGATTGAACAAGCAAGAGTAGCACAAATACCTAGTTCAATGGTCAGAATATATTAGGAGCTGGGAAAACTTTCCATATTCCTTACTTCTGTCTAGTAATAGATTTTACAGTAGATTTTATCCAAAAGACTTTGGTTTGTTGCCAGAGAAACAATAAATACGCATGAGGTTTGCATGACATTTGGCTTCAAATAATGAAATCTATGACAAAAAGCACTTTTACTTTGGTGTGGTATTTAAATATGTGCATTGCTTTCATGGATCAGTCTTCTAAACTCTTAGCTAATGCTGCATCCCTAGGAGCTTAAAGGTGTGTATCCTTTAAGTCAGATAAAAAATAATGTGGCAATATTTGTTACAGAATATATTTCAACTACATTTTCCACAGGGACAAAGTTATAGGTAATCGCACAATTCCAGTTATTCCAGGCAGCAGGTCTAAGCAAGTGTTATTTGGAGAAGCCAGGAACAAAAATTATATTTCAGAGGCATTTCAGGTACAAGCCCCCTTTCTTAACACTTTAAAAAAAGGTCTATGTCTTAAAGGAGTAATTTTAAATGCCACCAGAGACTTTTGAAATAGTGGAGACTATATGAAGAGTGCTTTAACACAGAGCCTTTAAACACAGGTCTTCAATGGTGACCACAGTGTATAAATGGAGAGATAGAGAATTAATTCATTGTACAGTGGAGCAGAAAACTCACATCTGTTCTTTATACAACCCAGTACACCCCATTTATTAATGTTGTTCTCTGCACTGTCAGGTCAAAGCAACGAACTTGCTCAGACTGTGTTCTGTGGGGATAGACAGTGTGTTTATCAGGGGAATATACTGTTTTTTGCTCTTTTGAAAGAACTACAATAGCCCCTATGTCCCATATAGGTGGAAGTACTATCAATTTATAGTCCTAGGGTAATTTCAGTGCCAAAGTATTATTCAAAATTTTAAGTAATACATAAAAGTTCCGGACTTTTTTTTTAAAATCAACCAGGAATACATCATTTTGAGTGAAGTCCAGTACAGTTCTTTTAGTTTATTGATATCATTTCTAAATATATTGGCTATCCACATAACTGATAATCTGGGAAGGGAAAAAAAGAAAAAAAATTCTGTCATTGCCAGTAAATAGCAACAAAAGCAGATTATATTTATATCAATATTGATAAAGATATTTAATATGTGCTACTCTTCTGAGGTGCTATTCTATGAGCTGTGATGAACTTATAAATAAGAAGATGGTGTATTTTTGGATGGATTCCAGGTTTTACAATAAGAAAAAATGATGTCTAACCCTGTATCTCTCATGAAGTTTCTATTTTTATTTAAACTTCATTTTCTAGCTCTTCTATAAATAGAAAGTGCTTAGTTCTTCATTTTACCTCAGTAGTTACTCTATGGTGGAATATTCCAGAGTACCAACAATGGAATGATTCAAGTTGTCAACATGGAACTTTTCTTGTGCACACTCATGGCTTTAAATATCATCTACATACTAACCTAAACCAAAAAACTAGTGAGTTCCAATTTCATTTCAATAGATTTGGCATCTATTCCTAAATTCCAGAATTCTACAACCAATTGCCTAACTAACATCTCATGTAGGTGTTTAATAGGCATCTCACATTTGGTATTTTTCAAAATTGGACCTTCCACCCTTTCCTTACCTCCTCCCCCACCCCCTATAACATACTCCTTCTTTCTCAGTGTTCCCAATTTTAGTAACTGACCCAGTCATTCACCTAATGGTAACCTAGTAACCATAGAGACATCTAGACTCTTCTTTCTCTCATAATCCTCATCCAATTCATTAGCAAAAACTCCAAAAGGGATCCAGAGTCCTGAAACTTGTTTCTTTTACTTGCTGCCTAGCCTAATCCACCATCATCTCTCACCTTAACCTATATAGTACCTTCCTACTTGGTTATTTTGCTTCCTCTTTTGTGCCCATGTAGCAGCCCCAGTGATCCTTTTAAAACATTTATTCCCTTATTCAAATTCTCCAATGATTTACCATCAAACTAGTAATAAAATCCAAAGTGTTTTTCTTTGAGTCAAAGTGCGTCACATAATCTGGCCCCTTCATCCCTAGGTACCTTGGACTTTGTCTCCTAAACAGTCTTCCCCTTAATTCCTCTGTACTAAACACAATGGTCTCCTTCTTGTTCCTCAGCCGTGCTCCTGCCTCTGGGATTTTGCACCAGCTGTTCTTTTTGCTTAGCATTTTTCTCCAGATAACTGCCTTGATCACTCAACTCTATTTGTGTATCTTTTAAAATGTCACCTTTTCAGGAAAACCTTTCCTGATTATCTTTAAAAAAGTATATTTCCAAAAATAACAGTGTATTTTTGTCAATTTGAATCACTTAGCACTTAAGCACGTATTGCTGACACTCTATGTTCATTTGCTTATTGACTTATTTCAAATAAAATTTAAGAACAAGGTTTTTTTTCTTTCTTGCTACTTAGTGTCCAAGCCTTGCTTGGTTCACAAAGTGTTCAAGAAAATATGTTGGATGAATAAATATACAATGGGATTATTCTATCTTCATAAACTTTATTAAGGGTAAAAAAACAGACAAACAAAAATTATTATTAAGGGTAAAGCCTCTCATGAATCTACTTTTGTCACATAGCATTATTAAATGTCAAAATTTGGTCATTATTTAATTTTTAGGGTTATTATCAATTACCAAAATGAGACTCAACATTTACACCAAGTCAAATTTTCCTATTTAGTAACTAAAAATAACTAGGGCATTGTGAAATTTCTCCTTTCTTTAGTGCTGTGTAGAAAGAGCATGAGACTGATATTTACCAAGTGCCATGAAATTTTACTGCTTGAGCAGATGGTGAACCAATCTTCTGGGAATATTATTGGCCAGGTTGCCTTTGAAGATTTTCAACCAACAAATAAAATACTGTATAGCAAAGATGGATCTATATATGATGAAAGAGAACAGATATTATTTGAAAAGATTAGAACATTTCATGTGTTCTATAGCGTTTACTCATTAATTTCTTTCTTCAGTGCTTTTTAGTGTCTCAGAATTGAGACTATACGTCATGGATTGAATTATGTTCCCCCAAAAACGTGTGTATCAACTTGGTTAGGCCATGTACAGTTGTCCTCCATTTTGTGATTGTGGTTTTATGTTGAGAAGATTAGGGTGGGATTGTAACACCACTCTTACCCAGGTCAGCTCCCTGATACAAGGTGAAGGGAGTTCCCCTGGGGTGTGGCCTGCACCACCTTTTATCTCTCAAGAGATAAAAGGGAAGCAAGCAGAGCATTGGGGAATTCATACCACCAAGAAAGCAGCACCAAGAGCAGAGCGCTTCCTTTGGACCTGGGGTCTTTGCACCTGAGAAGCTCCTCAACCAGGGGAAGATTGGTGATGGGGAATCTTCCTTCAGAGCCAACAGAGAGAAGGCCACCCCCTGGAGCTGACACCCTGAATTTGGACTTTGGTCTGCTAGACTGTGAGACAATACAATTTTCTTTGTTGAAGCCATCCACTTGTGATATTTCTGTTATAACAGCACTACTAGATAACTAAGACACTATAATTTACATGCAGTTTTTCTCTAAGCAAGATCCTATCCATCTCTTCCAAGCCAGACTCAACATTGTGTATAGTAGAGTCAGTCTATCCATACAGAAGACCCAAATGAAGTAAGGCCAAAAAGGAATCTTCTTCAGAAATATTTTGATAAACCCCAATGCTTCTTTCTCTGCACCCTACTCTGTCATTCATAGCTTCCATTAAGACCAAATCCATTGCCATCGAGTCGACTTCGACTCATAGCAACCCTATAGGACAGTATAACTACCCCATATGGTTTCTGAGGAGCAGCTGATGGATTCGAACTGCTGATCTTTTGGTTAACAGCCTGGGCTCTTAACCACTGTGCCACCAGGGCTCCCATTCATAGCTTGTCGTTGTTGTTGTTAGGTGCTGTCGAGTCGGTTCTGACTCATAGTGACCCTATGCGCAACAGAAGGAAACACTGCCTTGTCCTGCACCATCCTTACAATCGCTGTCATGCTTGAGCCCATTGTTGCAGCCACTGTGTCAGTTCATTTCATTGAGGGTCTTCCTCTCTTTTGCTGACCCCCTGCCTTACCAAGCGTAGTGCCCTTCTCCAGGGACTGGTTTCTCGGGATAACACGTCCAAAGGACTTGAGATGAAGTCTTGCCATCCTTGTTTCCAAAGAACACTCTAGGTGTACTTTTTCCAAGGCAGACTTGTTTATTCCTCTGTCAGTGCATGATATAGTCAATATTCTTCACCAACACCATAATTCAAAGGTATCAGTTGTTCTTTGGTCTTCCTTATTCATTATTCAGCTTTCCCATGCATATCAGGCTATTGAAAATATGGCTCGGGTCAGGCTCACCTTAGCCCTCAAACTGACATCTTTGCTTTTCAACACTTTAAAGAGTTTTTTTGTAGCTGATTTGCCCAATGCAATGCATCCTTTGATTTCTTGACTGCTGCTTCTATGGGCATTGATTGTAGATCCAAGTAAAATGAAATCCTTGACAACTTCAATCTTTTCTCCATTTATCATGATGTTGTTTATTGGTCTAGTTGTGAGGATTCTTGTTTTCTTTATGTTGAGCTGTAATCCATACTGAGGGTTGTAGTCTTTGATTTTCATCAGTAAGTGCTTTAAGTCCTCTTCACTTTCAGCAAGATTGTGTCACCTGCATATTGTACATAGTTAACAAGTCTTCCACTAATCCTGGTGCTGCATTCTTCTTCATATAGTCCAACTTCTCAGATTATTTGCTCAGCATACAGTTTGAATAGTATGGTGAAAGGATATAACCAAGATGCACACCTGTCCTGATTTTAAACCACGTGGTATCCTCTTGCTCTGTTCAAACAACTGTTTCTTGTTCTATGTATAACTTTTGCATGAGTACAATTAAGTGTTCTGGAATTCCCATTTTTCACAATATTATCCATAATTTGTTATGATCCACATAGTCGAATATCTGTGTATAGTCAATAAAACACAAGTACATCTTCCTGGTATTTTCTGCTTTCAGGCAAGGCCAGTCTGACATCAGCAATGCTATCCCTTGTTCCATGTCCTCTTCAGAATCTAATTTGAATTTCTGGCTCTTCCCTGTGGATTCCTGCTGCAACAATTTTTGAATGACTGGCAACAAAATTTTACTTGCATATGATATTAATAATATTGTTTTGATAAATTTCACATTCTGTTGGATCACCTTTCTTTGGAGTGAGCACAAAGATCTCTTCTAGGCAGTTGGCCAGGGAGCTGTCTTCCAATTTTTTTTGGCATGGGCAAGTGAGCACCTCCAATGCTGCATCCTTTTGTTGAAACATTTCAATTGATATTCCATCAATTCCTGGAGACTTGTTTTTCACCAATGCCTTCAGTGAAGCTTGGACTGCTTCCTTCAATGCTATTGATTCTTGATTACATGCTACCTTTTAAAATGGTTGAATATCAAACAATTCTTTTTGGTACAGTGACTCTGTGTCTTCCTTCCATCTTCTTTTTTTTAAAATATAATTTTAATTGTGCTTTAAGTGAAAGATTACAAATCAAGTCAGTCTTTCACACGAAAACCCATATACACCTTGCTACACACTCCCGATTACTCTCCCCCTAATGAGACAGTCTGCTCTCTCCCTCCATTCTCTCTTTTCATGTCCATTTCACCGCTTCTAACCCCCTCCACCCTCTCATCTTCCCTCCAGGCAGGAGATGACAACATAGTCTCAAGTGTCCACCTGATCCAAGAAGCTCACTCCTCACCAGCATCCCTCTCCAACCCACTGCCTTCCACCTTCTTTTGATGCTTCCTGTATTGTTAAATATTTTGCCAGTAGAATCCTTCAAAATTATAATTCAAGGTTTGAATTTTTTTTTAGTTCTTTCAGGTTGAGAAATGCTGAGAGTTTTCTTTGCTTTTGGTTTTCTAACTCCAGGTCTTTGCACGTTTCATTATAATACTTTACTTTGTCTTCTTGAGCCTCCTTTTGGACTCCTCTGTTTAGCTCTTTTACTTCATATTTTGTTTCATTCACTTTAGCTAGCTTACACTCAAGAACAAGTTTCAGAGTCTCTTTTGACATCTGTTTTGGTCTTTTCTTTCTTTAAAATGATCTATTGCTTCCTTCAGGTGTGATGTCCTTGATGTCATCCCACAACTCGTATGGTCTTTGGTCATTATTCTTCAGTGCATCAAATCTCTTCTTGGATGGTGTCTAAATTCAGGTGGGATATACTCAAGGTCATACCTTGGCTCTTGTAGATTTGTTTTAATTTTCTTCAGCTTCAACTTGAACTTGCATATGAGCAATTGTTGGTCTGTTCTAGGCTGCCCATGGCCTTGTTCTGACTGAAGATATTGAGCTTTTCCATCATTTCTTTCCACAGATGTAGTTGATTTGATTCCTGTGTATTTCATCTGGTGAAGTCCATGTGTATAGTAGCCATTTATGTTGTTGAAAAAAGATGTTGGAAAAGAATGTCATTGGTTTGACAAAATTCTATCATGCAATCTCTGGCTTCATTTCTATCACAAGTCCGTATTTTCCAACTATTGATCCTTCTTGTTTGTTTCCAGTTTTCACATCTCAATCGCTAGTAATTATCAATGCATTTTGATTGCATGTTTGATCAATTTCAGACTGCTTAAGTTGGTGAGAGTCTTCAATTTCCTCATCAGCATACTAAAAAGAAAAATCATAGGATTATCTCAGTACCCCCAGAAGAAGCATTTAACAGAATTCAAAATCTATTTATGCTATAGAAAGAACTTGCTCAGCTTGATAAATAAAAAAGCATTATGAAAAGTCTACATCTAGTATAATATTGGAAGATGGAATGCTTTTTCATTAAGATTGGGAATAAGACATGGGTACCTATCTGTTATCATTACATTTTTTCACATTTGTACTGGAGGTCCAAGCCAGTGTAGTAAGGTTAAAAAAAAAGAAAAGGATAAAAATAAATTATATGTATATGTATACGTACAAGTATACGTATATGTATATGTATATGTACACACTGTGGGAAAAAATTGCCTTTGAGTCAATTCTGACTCATGGTGACCCAGGTGTTTCAGAGTAGAACTGCACTCCTTATGGTTTTAAATAGATGGCTGTGATCTTTCAGAAGACCTCCAGACCATTCTTCTGAGGAGCTTGTGAGTGGATTCAAACCATCAACCTTTCAGTTAGAAGCTAAGCACCTAATGATTTGAGCCACCCAGGGACTCCATATGTTGTGAAGGACAAAGTAAAATTGTCTTCTTTTATAAATGGTGATCACTAAAGAAACTATGAAAAACCACTACAACTAAAGAGTGATTTTATCAAGCTCCTAGGATACAAGATAAAATATGAAATAAAATATTTGTGTAGGTATTAGTAAAGAAAAATAGGACACTGATATTTAAAAATAGATGATATAATGTATGACAACATCAAAAACATTGAATACTTGGAAATAAACAAAACAGATTTGGGTGAAACAGGTACATTGAAAACTATAACATACTGCTGATAGAAGTGAAGGGAGTGCTGGATAAATTAACTCTGTGCTGTGTTTTATGTGTTGATGCATTTGAGGAAAAAGACATCCTAGCTGCTGAGGGGCTGGGGAAAGTACACTCAAAGAACTGGGTAGCCAGAGATAGTATCTTTTCATCCAACATTCTTCTCAGCATCTGTGCTATGTTTTCATGCTTTCCTATATATTAAGAAGAGATATAGTGACTGTAGGTAAACTGCTTGACTTGGAGTGATAGATCTCAATCATCTTTTGTCTTTAAGTTCATTCTTCAGGGAAAAACAATGTTTACACTGTTACAGAATATGCAAAACTGACTTATAATTCATAGACCCTATATTAGCTTCCTATCGCTATTATAACCGATTACCACATATTTAGTGATTTAAAATAATAGAAATCTATTATCTTAAGAATTCTGGAGGTCAGAAGTCTGAAACTGGTTTCAGTGGCCTGAAATCAAGATATCAGCAGGCCTACATTCCTTCTGGAGGCTCTAGGGGAAAACCCATCTCCTTGCTTTTTCCAAATTCTGGAGCCTGTCTATATTTTTTGGCTTGTGGCCCCCTCCTCCACCTTGAAAGCCAGCAGGGTAACATTCTCTTCCTCCTCCTGGACAGCTGTGCTACCATAATTTTATCACCTCCTCCTGACTCTGATCCTCCTGTCACTCTCTTAAAAGAACATTTCTGATAACATTGGGCCTAACTGAATAATCCTGGATAATCTCCCCATCTCAAAATCCTTCACTTAATCTATATTCTATAATGTTTCTTTTCCAATTTAAAGAAGCACATTAGAAGCTGGAAAAGGTCAGGAAATAGATTCTACTCTAGAGCCTCCGGAAAGACAGTAGGCCTTTTGACACACTGATTTTTAGCTCATTGAAACTGATTATAAATTTCTGACTTCCAGAACTGTAAGATAATAGATTTATATTGTTTTAAGTCATGAATTGTTGATAATTAGTTATAGTAGCAACAAGCAATTAATATAGTCCATATTAACTGATTTCGTGTTCTATGATGTATTGCATTCTAGCATATTTTATGTCTCTGACAACAAATTCAACTTCCTGTAAATGGTTCTCTTGAAGTATACCCCTTATAGGTTTGGAAGTGATGGTGGTGAAGAACAAGGGAATAGATTAAATAAAAACCCTTTGCCATCAAGTCAATTCCAACTCATGGCAACCGGATGTGTTTCAGAGTAGAACTATGCTTCATAGAGTTTTCAATGGCTGTAATCTTTCAGATGTAAATTGCCAGGGCTTTCTTCTAAGGTGCCTCTGGGTGGATTACTTTTGGTTAGTAGCCAAGAGCTTAACAGTTTGTGCTACCCAGAGACTCCTGGGGAATAGAATAGTGATCAGTAAAATAATAACATGGGCTCAGGATGCACAATGCCTGTGTTTGAATCTCAAATATACTTCATCATGGCTATGTGATCATAGTATGCTACTTAGTCTCCCTACCTTTAGTTTACTTAGATGTAAAATAGTGGTAATAAGTATAGCTATCTCATGAACATGCTTTACTTTAAATGAGATAATCTATGTAAAATGCTGGACAAACAGTCTGGGCACACAGACTAAAGATAAAAAAAAAAAAGAAAGCCTAAAATTCAAATGGATAGGAGAGTTAGCCAATTGGTTTGACTGTATTAGTAACTGTATATATGTTAGTAACGTTTTTGGCTAAAGGAGACTGGAAAACAGGAAGGATATTTTATGTATATGTAATTTTTTAAAATTTTGTTGTTGAGAATGTAAACACCAAAACATACACCAGTTCAACAGTTTCTACATGTATCAGTTAGTGACATTGATTACATTCTTCGAGTTGTGCAATCATATTCACCTTTTCTGAGTTGCTCCTTGCCCATTGACATAAATTTACTGCTCCCTAAGATTCCTATCTAATCTTTCAAGTTGCTGTTGTCAGTTTGATCCCATACAGATAGTTCTTAAAACAGCAATGCTCAAGGCAGATATTTTTTACTAGTTAAGCTAAACTACTGTTTGGTTGTAAGAAGACTTCAGGGAAAGTTTTTGGTTTAAGGTTTAAAGATAATCTCAACAAAATAGTTTAGAGGGCTCATGCAACCTTTGACTTCAGGAAGTCTGGGGTTCATGAGTGGTTTAAATTCTGTTCTGCATTTTTTCCCTTTTGATCAGAATTCTTCTATGGAAACTTTGATCAAAATATTCATTAATGATACCCAGGCACCATCCGATTCTTCTGGTTTCGTGGCAAAGCTGGTAGTTGTTTATGGAAGCAATTAGCCGCACGTTCCATATCCTCCTCCTATCCCTGACTCTCCATCTTCCTCTGTTGTTCCAGGTGAATAAAGACCAATTGTTGTGCCTTGCATGGCTGCTAGCAAGTTTTTAAGACCCCAGACACTACACATCAAACTATGAGGTAGAATAGAGACACTAAACGTATTATTAGGCCAGTTAACTGGGATGTCTCATGAAACCATGGCCCTGAACCTCAAAGAAACCAAATTCCATGAGGTTTTTGGTCATATTTAATCAGCCTCTGCTGCTACTCTTTTTTGTCATTGTAAATATATCTATCATGCAACTTTTGCCTATTCAGCTTTTTATAGGTATACGACTTATTGACAGCAATTGTAATAATAGGCTATGCAACCCTACCCTTAATCAACTCGATATTTCCATCACCATTAATCCCCCTTTTCCCTTCCTGCCACACCTGGTAAACACTAATAAATTTTGTTCTGTATACATTTGTCTTTACTTTTTATATAAACAAGATCATACAATATTTGTTCTTTTGTAGTTTCACTCGATGTCTGAGTTATTTAGCGCTGGTATAACAGAAATACCACAAGTGGGTGGCTTTAACAAACAAACTTATTTTCTCACAGTTAGGAGGCTAGAAGTCTGTGTTCAGGGGGCTGCCTGTAGGAGAAGGCTTTATCTCTTTAGACTCTGGAGGAAGCTCCTTGTCTCTTTCAAGTTTCTGCTCCTGCGTGATCAATTGTGGTTTGACATCTCTTCATCTCTCTTGCTTGTTTAATGTCTTTTATATCTCAAAAAAACTTGGCTAAAGACACACCCTGCGTTAATCCTGTTTCATTAACATAACAAAGGCAACCCATTCCCAAAGGGGATTATAATCACATAGAGGTTAGGATTTACAATACATAATTTTTGGGGACACAAATCAATCTATAACACTCAGCATAATGTCTTCCAGCTCCATTCATATTGTGTATTGTAGCATGTATCAAGACTTCATTTCTCCTACTGGCAGAGTACAGCCAGCTCCGAGGTTAGGAAACTCTGATTATGTACATTCTGTTGTTACAAAACAACCCCTGTAAAACCTATAAAAATTTGAGGTACATACAATGATTCATAATAACAAATGGGTGTTACTTTGCAACATGCACCAAAACATTATTATTACCATATTATTATGTTAAAGATGTTTTAGAATATCTGGAAGTGTTTCTTTAATATTTTTTATGCACGGAAAGGCATACTATACACTGTGTACTAAGAAAAACATTTGACTAACTGACATTAGACATAAGCTGTACCTAACTGTTCTGACTTCTGTACAAATGTGACTTAAAAGACAGACTTGGGAACAGAACTCGTTCATAGTTCAGGAGCTAGCCTCTAGTAAAAACAGAAAGGATCTTAAAGCACAAAGGTGGGGCTGAGCGTAGAACTCAAATGGAAAACAGCATTCCAGGGAGAGTCAAATGATGATGATAAACTTCAAAGATTTCCCAGGCCTAATATACATTTGTCTTGGTCAATAAAATAAAGGGTAATTTCACCTAAAAGTGAATGTGTTTGTGGGCTCCAAAATGTTAGTACCCAGTGCCATCGAGTCATCAAATATCATCTAGTATGGGCATAAAGGCCCATTTCCCTTTATAAGTGTTAATGAAAGAAAGAAAATGAACATTTATTTAATGTTAGATATTTATTTATTACAATTGTCTAAAGAATATTATTGCTTCTGTGTTATAATTGAGGAAACGAAGTCAGTAGTATGCATATAGACTTGAATTCAGATTTATGTCCCACCAAAGTTTATATTATTTTTTCATGGTACCATGTTAATATTTTGCCATCTTTTTGCAGCACCAATATTTTCTTTGAGGAATTCTTTGTCTTTATAAACTCCAGATATCTAGCCCTAGACATCACTGATTAGTTAAAATCATGTAACAACCATTTTTGTCAAAAACTAACTCATTAAAATAGTCAGGCATTCACTCAGGACTTATTTATTTAATTTTAGAAGAAGAATGGATTACGGGGTGCTTATATTTTAAAATAAACTCAGATAGAAAGAGCCCAGGATCTTTCCATCATTAGAGAGACAGTGACTCTGATCCTTTTCCTGGGTGTTCTTGAGTTTGCTGAAGAACTCTCTAAACACATCTAAACCTCTCGACCTTGACTGACTACTTAACACCAGAAAAGAGAAATCAGAGTAAGAAGTTTACTTAAAATAGAGGAGAGATAATTAGCTTTATCTATTTAATGAAAGAAACCAAAGAAGTCATAATTGAAATGGAGAAGATTTCTTTTTAAATGAAATAGAAATTGAAGTTGCAACCCAGCTGTGGGGAGAAAAGACTGAGAATACGAGATGTAAGCAAGATGTTTAGGGGTTGTTTCATTGATAATGTCTATGGTAAGAAATAGATTAATGAACAAAGTGAAGCACAAATAAAAATGCCATTTATGAATGTGTTCAGATCACCTCCTATTCACCCCAATGATGAAGGAGAGATACCTTGGCCTAAGTAATATAAGATGGCCAAACATACGACACCTTACACTGGACAGATGAGACAGGCAGCAGCTTCTTATTCATATATACTCACAGCCCAGGGGAAGAGGATACCACATGCCATTCAAGAACAAGCAGAGGTTGCCCTCAGGAACAAACTAAGCCAGCAAGTGTTGTGGGAAGCAGGCTTTGTAGTAACAAGAGGATTGGGTGACTCCTGTTTACTACAGGAGGGTGTGAGTGGATTGTTTGAATAATTTCATGGGCTGGCAGAGAGGTGAATCCCATTATTAGGTTGAGGACCAGGTGGGGTGCAGCTGGTCTGATTGATAGGGGTATTAGAAGAGTGGGGAGCCTTTACGGCTGGATGGGAGCACATATGGTGAGAGCAGAACTCATGGGTAAGACTTTCGGGGCCCTGTGAGACTTAAGGATATCAAGGCAGCACTCAAAATTTTGAGACCTTACAATACAGAATGTTATCATGATTTTTGAACTTTGCCTGTCATGCACCATCCCTAGGTATGAGTCTACAGTCTTGACTTTAAAGCTCTTTCCAAACTAAGTCTCTGGGGCTCTATTAATTCAAGTTTTTATGATTCCATGTGTAATTTGTTTACCAGCAAATTTAATAGGGGTCAACTTAGGAAGTGACTTTATTTTTTCTCCAATTACTATATAATAACTATGATTTGTTGTTTCTTTCATTACTGCCTCGGAACATCAGTTTACCTAGATCATTTAGCTTTTTTCCTCTTCCACATTCTGAAAAGTCCAATCCACTTTAGTTTGAACTGAAATTTCAATTTCAAATCCATTTTGAAGCTGTCTCCTCTTTCTTCTAGCTCTGGATGGTGTTTTAGTCCTTCTTTAGTTGCTTTCATATAGTCATGGGGTGCCCAAAACCTTTTGCCTCATGGGATGCATGGATGGATTCCTAGGAAGGGCCTGAATGAGGTCTCTCAGATGTACAGTTGCCATATTTGTGAAGAGCACTCTGGGATAACCTCCTCTGACACTTTTCCTCAGCTCCTATAGAGGTTCCTGTTGCTGGGAGCTTCTTATGCATCGTATAGTTTTCTTGGGTAGGCATTAGAAAGATGGTGCAAGCCCAGCTATATTCCATAGAAAGCCTTAACCCAAACAAAGAAGAGAGTCAGAGCAGGAAGTCTGCCCTCTGAGTGTCTGTACATCACGAGAATGAGACATCAGGCTCCTTTCCTTGTAGGAGCCTGTCATCTTTATAACTGGTTTCTCCTGTTCTTGTGATAAGAGGAAGAACTTCTTTTTCTTCAGGGACAAGGGAGAGGGTCACACCAATTTCCCTCTAAGTTCTGGGCAATTATTCCTGGAAAACCACAGAAAATGGATATTTGGGGGAAGTTTGATATAGGAAAGAGCCCTGGTGGTACAGTGGTTAAACAATCAGCTGCTAACCAAAAGGTTGGTGGTTGGAACCCACCTGCCACTCCACAGAAAAAAGATGTGACAGTTGGCTTCCGTAAAGATTTACAGCCTTAAACTGCCCATATGAGTAAGAACTGACTCGACAGCAAAGGGTTTTTGATTTTGGTTTACGGTGTAGAAGATCTGCTTTGGCGCCAGATGGACTTAGATCCAAATCTTTACCTCTTTACCCCTTTGAGTTAGGATTATTAGATTATACACCCTGTAGGCACCTTCCTGGTGGTAAAGTGGTTAAAGTGCTCAGCTGCTAACCAAAAGACCAGCAATTCAAACCTACCAGCTGCCCCACGGGAGAAAGACATGGTAATCTGCTTCTGTAAAGATTTTACAGCCTTAGAAACCCTATGGAGCAGTTTTACTCTGTCCTATAGGGTCTCTATGAGTCAGAATTGACTGGATGACAGTGAGTTTGTTTTTATTTAATTTAGGCATCTTCAATCCTCTGTGTGTAGGATGGAGTTCTGCACCTCAAAGGGCTAATGAGAGATTTCAGTAATGCCTATGGCAAGGCCTAGCAAGGTTCCTGGCAATACATACATAGCTTCCTCCTTTAGGGATGCCTTCTGCCTTTCTTCACAGGTCTTCTAAGTGTCCTCAACATGCCCTATTTCCAAATTTCCCGAAGTAACTATTTGATATCTTCCTAATTTTCCTAAGTGTCCTACTCCACTAACCAAACCATCTGAGCAGTGAAAAGAGAGCCTATTCAGACATTTAACTCTCCACTCCTCCTCTTGCCACATAAAAAAAAAAAAATCTAATGTACGTTTTTTATTGCCTTTCTTTGTACTCTTGAAAGCTAATCTTATCTCCAGTTCTCTCAACACACACACACACACATATATATTTCTCCCTTTCTTTCAGCCTATAAAAATGCTGCCTTTTCATCCTAAAAATAAAAACAAACACGAAAAAGCAAAAAACAAAACAAAACAAAAAAAAACTCCCTTCAATCTTTCATCCTCCTCCGGCCGTACTGTACAACTTTCATCTTTTTTCAGGAAAGCATCATAAAATAGTTATTTTCACAAGATGTCTCCTTCACTTAACTTCCTATGCTTTCCTCAATTTACAATTTGACTTCTATTTCTCCCACCTCATTGAAATGCATATGAAAACATCATCAGAGGAAGCTAAGACAAGTCTACTAATTCTCAACAACCTCTCTCACATAGACAAAATAGGAGCCACTTACCCTGCAAAGCCTTTTAGTGAATAGCGCTACATCAACCCAATTGTTAGGCCTAAAGTCTTAGTGCCATCCTCTATGCCTCTTCCTTATTCACAGCCCTTGACTCCTGTATGCCAACATCCAATAAGTCAACCATTGACTTCCAGATGACTTTCATATCTAATTTCTAATTTCTCATCTTCTCTCCCTCAACTATTTTAGTAGCTTTCTATCAAGATATCTGTATTTCTATTTCTCAGCCTTGCCCTGTTCCTCTCTTCTTATACGCTTCGTTTTTCTCATAGGACAATGTCAAATAACCTTAGCATGTTATGTCTTCTCCATTTAACCTCATCTTCAGCCATTCAAAACTAAGTTATAGGCTCTAAATGTTATTCTCTCAGGCCACCATGATTTAACCCTTACATAATCCCTTATTCTTGGAATGTCTTTATGTAGTGTTTGCTTCTCAATCTTTAAGTATATTACTTGTTCTTTAAGTGCCAGGTAGGAGTTATGTCTTCTGGGAAGTTATTCTAAATTTATCTAATCAGAGGTAGTGGCTCACTCTCCTGTGTTCTTAAAAATACATCTTGTCTATGCCGTTACTATAGCGTTTACTATATTGCTTTAACATAATTTGTTTACATTCCTCTTGTGGTAGATTGATAGCAAAATATCTTCTCAATTATTCCCTTTTTGTATTCTTCCATTTTCCAAAGTGACTTTGTAGTCACTTGTATAAGGAAGTAGAGTCTATTTCTTCTCTCCTTGAACTTGGAATAGACTTGCAACTTCTTTTAGCCAATAGAATGTACCAGAAGTAACCATTTGTTAGTTCTACACCTAAGCCAGAGGAGGCCTTGCATGCTTCAGCGTTCCCTCTTAGAGCACTGCAGACACCAGTAAAAGGGTGAGAGACCATATGGAACAGAGGCTACTACTAGTCCTCAACTGAGGCCCTCCTGGACCAGCCAACTGACTTAGTAGGTGACGGCATTGCATAGAGGCCTCAATCAGGCGATCCTCACCTGATTAAGCAGAATTGATCAGCTGACCCATTAACTTGTGAGCTACACAAGTGTTTTTTGTTTTAAGCTAGTAAGTTTTGCAATGGTTTGTTATGCAGCAGTAGCAATAGCTCTCTATCAGTAGATGGTAAACTTCTTGAAGGCAAGGAACATGTCAAATTCATATTGGTGCTGAAAATGGTCCAACTGTATAGAATATGTAGAATATTTATTTAACTAATGCATACAAATGATTTTTTTTTAAATAAATGTTTCCACTTCTGAAATCTTGTTCTTTTTTGTCACTACAAAATATAACTTTTGGGATGACATTACCTTGTTTTTTCATTCATAACATGGCAGAATCTGGACAATTATTTCTACTTTTTATCCTACTGGTAAATTCATTTGTTTAACATTAGAATAATTTCCCATCATGGCAAATATGCTTTCTCTCTTTTATTTTAATCATTCTCTTTTCTGTTACGAACACTGTCATCCATCAGCTTTCTGTGCTAGGCTTTTATAATGTACTCAAACTCTTGCCTTACATTTTTTATCTAGTTAGATCTTATTTCTATTTATTTTCTTTTTCCAGTGTCAAGCTAAACAGCATCACTAGTCCATTCTATCTTTCCCTCTTCCTTCTCCCAGATTCTGAACATACATGATTCCATTCTCTCTGGATTTGCCTACTAACAAACCAGATCTTCTTCTACTGCCTTCTGAAAAGTGTGTCTTCAATTAAAATACATGTCCTATATAGAATGCCTGAAATCTGATTTTTGCCTTTTAGTTACCTTAGCCCTCTTTTGAATCTCGTATGAATTATATTATCTGAGTACTTACTTGCAGGCACATAATTCAAATTCTATTTTCCCATGCGTTTCATGACTCTGCTTTAAGGCTCACATTCAATGACTAAAAAGTAAAGCTGTACTACACAGCTATAACAAGTACATGCAGAGTCAGATTCAGAAGAATTAAAGAACTCTGTGGCATTGACAATATACGATATAAAGTAGGAAAAAAAAAACACATGGGACATAATAATCTATATTGTCATTCCCTATTAAATTTTGTTCATTTTTCCCCTTGATGAAGGTAGACCCAGTAAAAGTATTTATTAGCCAGCACACACAAAAGGAGGGAGAGATACTAATTTTTTATAATACTATAAAAAAAAAAATGCTAACTGGGACTCATAGGTTATGGTCTCTATAGTATCTAGAAAAATAAGAGAATATTATCAGCTATTCTTCATGTAATGCTGTACAAAGGGATTAGGCACCCAAGAAGGCAGTATGGATGCTACAAAATTCATAGGGACATATAGAATATTGAGAAAAATGTTTCTTGGGACAATTACAGTGCTGCCTGTTGCCAAGGAGATCCTAGGAATAATTATTATTGTGGCCTCTTTTCAACAGGAGAAATAACATCCAAGAGTTTTGGGCCTCAGAGGCTGAGGAAGAGATAGCTCTTGATCCTGATTACAGGACACTATGATGGAAGTTACCATAGGGATTTTGGATGAAAAATGACAGCAGAGGCTCTAATTGGTTTTAGCTGATGGGGATCTCAACAAAGATCCTGCAGGCTGGCTTTCAGTTGAGCTCTAGAAAACTGGTTAGGGATAAGGGTAAGGAGAAGTAGACGATTGCTGGAGTGGACTTCATGGTACTCAGATAAGAATTGCTTTTACAACTGACTTTTTTTTATATACTAAATTACTATAAATAAAATTATTTATTTTGAGAATGCAGAGGAATTGAAGTTTTTTCTTTTTTGACTTATGCTTACCTGCTTCTCATGGTATGTAAGCATGAGAAGTAACTAATGTGCTGAACAAGGTAAGTTAAAATTCTGAGGGAAATATAATGGATTAAAATCGAGTTTACGCAAATTAAAATCAATACCCGTTATTCTATTTTCATGAAAGGAACTTAGAGAAAATTCTTGAGAGACAGGGAATGATAGGACATAATAAAGATTTTATTTGTGTTGGGTTCAGTGTTAAAAATACTACTGAAATAATTATTGATTTGCAGACAAAAGGCTTTTATTCTGCTTTAAATCATAGGATGATAGCACAAATCTTCGGACAAAAATAACTCTGAAGTAGATGCGCTGAGATGTAGTACTATCACTCCCATTTAAGAGATAAACACAATGCGAACACACACTCATGAAACATTATGTCATCACCATAATCTAAAACCAGGTAAACAAAGTTAGAAATAAAATTTTAAGCCATAAGTGATCAGTAGAGCTTCCGCATTTTTATGACCTGGAAAAAAATTGAAAGTATTGGATGGCACAACTTTGGGACAACCGGTAAAAATTGAAAAAAATGAAAATAGTTTAGGCAGGACATCGACTTCTGTTTTTCGAAGTTCTTGCTCATCTTGACCTCCAAGCCCCTTATATCTTCATTTTCCTTTCTGTTCACCTCTTCACACCTGAATCTTCTTATTCTTTCAATCTTTCCAGTCCCATTTTTGACTTTCTTTCACTCTACAGTAGAAGTACTTGATCTATGCCTGTTCATTATTTCCACACTAGCTTAATGGGTATGACAGGGTTAATCTATTTTTCTGCCCAGGGAACACATTGTAATTTTAGCAGAAATTTTCTGATAAGAAAATTTCTTCATCCAAAGAAATGATGTTTGGTCTTGGGAGAAGGTGATTTAAGGCAATGTCATGCAAGTATGTGATTTTTTTCTTTTTTTTTGAAAAGTCAGGTCTTCAGGTATATCTCAAATTATACCTTATAGAGGCAATGGCTGCACATCAATCAGATCAGCATTGCTTCTACAGTGTCTTTAGGTGAATTTATCTCAGAGAAGTACAATGGGTATCCTTGGAATTCAGATAATGTAAGATCATAATAATAATCTAAAATTTATATATAGAAAACTATTATTTACATACTATGACCTGATTTAAAACTCAATTTAAAAACAAAACAAACAAAACTCTAAATGGCTTTTTCAGGACTGAACAGGAAACCTATAGGATATTTTTGAAACTTATGAAGTAATTCATCAGGATGAATTAGACCATTCAAGTGGTATTTTTAAACCTAAAGTAATATCAAATAATGTGAAGTATGAACTTTGCTGCTTTGACTGTATTAGATGACTTTATATCTAACAGAGAAGTTTGATTTAGGGGCTAGACTTTGGCAGAATGACTTTCAAAAGCACTGGGATAAGCTATTGAGCTAACAGCAATTCGCCTACAATATTCAGAAGACCTTGCCTCTTCTAGAACGGTAACTGGTTCTATTTCTCTGGCTCTGTTTTCAGTGTGTTAAAAATGTGTTCATGTATAACTTATTATCACTTTTTCAGAATTGGATAAAGTAGTGAAACCTGACAGTAATACCTAAATTCTGGTAAAGAGCAAAATACACAGTATGCTTTTTTACATAAGAATATGACTCATGTTAATATAAATTCATAATTTTGGCTTCAATGTGAAATTATTCATACTTTGAAATACTAATTAAGGACTCTCTCATCCTTCTAACAGAGCTGCATATACAAAGGCCATGTTACATCCCTAGGTAATTTAAATGCTTAAGAGTTAATAGGTGATACTATTGGTGTTAAAATAGGATCCAAGAAATTAACTACATTGTTAAAATGCACCAGTGATTAGAGCAAAGATCTAAGTGAAAGTATTTATAGGTATTGCTGATGAGTTTAACAATATTTCAAATATTCATGTTTAACACCTGTGTTATTAACTAAGGTTTACTAAAAATAAGTCTTACAAAATTATTCTTCTCAATCACTGTGATCTAAAATGAGACTTCCTTTTGTGTTGCTAAAATGGCTTTATTTTTCATATCACAATTATTTTGAAGTGTATTCTGCTTTAAGAAAGTTAATATAAATTTATACATTAAGGATAATTTTAAAAACTTGTTTCATAAAAAGATTCATGATCACATTCTTTGAAATAACATGCTCACTTAGCACACCTAAATGCTGGTTTACACATCATTAACTACTTGACAGAGAGGAAAAGTTGAGAACAGAAGAGAGAAATTTATAACTAATGTAAAAAAATGTAATAGGAGTCACTAATAATCGAGTACAAAAAATTATCTGAAATGTATAAAGTAAGTCAATGAGGACAGGTGTTTTTATTTCATGGAAAATTTAAAACTATGTCTATGGCATAAAGTGAAATAAACCTTCAATTTATCTTATTAAAATATTTAAGGTAAGCAGTTTTTGAAAATTTCCTTAGCTGTCCTCAAGTCAGCACAAAAGGTGACTATAATTTTTTCATTAATAATTGTCAGCAGTGTTCAATTCAGAGGTATGAGTTTTTATGGCAACTTAATACTCTACAGTCTCAGAGCTGGAAAATACAGATCGATAGCACACAGTAGCAGTAATCAACATGCAGATTAATGAACAGGGCCAGATCCACCAGGGAACACTAGAACAAAGACCAGTTGAACATTTTAATTGCTAAGTTTCTGCTAAGTCTCAATTCCCCATCAATCTCCATCCATTATGACCATTGATGCATAGTAGACATTAAGAGGAAAACAATAACATAATGATCCCTAAGTGCTAGGGTGCAAATGAATGGTTAGCTCTGGGAAAATCATGGCTGTGATTATTTCACGGCTCAGCCTACCTAAAAGATCTGACACATTATTTCTAATTTTCATTGTTCTGTTGACCTGACCTGTCTATATTTAACAAGTTGGTTTTATGGAACTAATAGCACAGCAAAAGGTTAGTTGAACAATTTTTTTTCTCTAGCTATCTCAACATTCAATTCAACATTGAATTGTTTCTTTAACTAACTTACTTAGAAAAATCACAGCCAGAGTAATTAGAAGAGGTCTCATTAAATCATCTAAAATATTATCATCTTGTGAAGGCGAAATGTTCTCACAGTAAAATCATGTAACTAGCTACCTTCCACAGCCTTTATCTTTATTTTCATTAACATTGACAGCCAGATTTACTTCTAGAAATTTCACCTAAATCTCCTAGAAGCTGGTCTGAATGCCATCCTTATGACTGTTTCCTGAGCTGGGAGGTAATTTTCCACACTTCTGTTGGAAGTTATAAAAACAATTATGATGTAGAGGTAGCACTATATTGGAGATTATATCCTTACAACAAGTTTTTTTTTTTTTTTACATTTTTTTCTTTATTGTACTTAAAATATTTAAGTACAATATTTAGATGAAGGTTTACAGAACAAACTAGTTTCTCATTAAAGAGTTAGTACACCTATTTTTTTTATGACATTGGTTAATAAACCCACGACATGTCAACACTCTCCCTTCTAGACCTTAGGTTTCCTATTACCAGCTTTCCTGTCCCCTCCTGCCTTCTAGTCCTTGCTCCTGGGCTGTCATGCCCCTTTAGTCTTGTTTTACTTTATAGGCCTGTCTAATCTTTGGCTGAGGAGTGAACTTCAGGAATGACTTCATTACTGAGCTAAAATGGTGTCCGGGGGCCATACTCTCTGGTTTCTCCAGTCTCTGTCAGGACAGTAAATCTGGTCTTTCTTTATACGACAGCTTTTTGATGTAAATGGTATTATCATTCCTTTTACAAGTGAAGCAACTGGAGCTTGGTGATTTTCCTAAGTTAAGTCACCCATAAGCTGTGAAGCTACCATGCAAACACAGATCTTTCAGGCTCCAGAGTATGCGCCATTTCCCCTACATCTTGCTGGTTCCTAGACAATAAGCCTGGGCTGGTGCTGCCTGGGCATTGTTATTTATCAATGAATTTAGAAACCTTCAACACTGTAACAGATTTCACACATTCTTATCACTAAAATATCAACCTCCTAACTTCTGGGCTCTGTTAGCTATAGGAACCTCACTCTCCAACGGTAATCATCTCTTTAAATGTGTTTTAGTTTACTTTCCCTGAGTACCTGTTACCTTACTGGATGAACTTTCCATACAAGCTGTTGTAGAAGGATGGCCTCAGGCAAATGAATTCTGCTTAGAAAATATCTCAGTGTTCTCTAGAGAAACAGAACCAGTAAGATATATATGTACATTATCTATCACCTATCTATCTATCTATCTACCTATCTATCTATCTATCTACCTATCTATCTATCTATCTATCTATCTATCTATCTATCTATCTATCTATCTATCTATCTATCTATCTATCTATCTATCTATCTATCTATCTATCTATCTATCATCTATCTATCATCTATCATCTATCTATCTATCATCTACCTATCTATCTATCTGTCTGTCTGTCTGTCTACCTACCTACCTATCTATCATCTATCTATCTATCTATCTATCTATCTATCTATCTATCTATCTATCTATCTACCATCCATCTACCTATCTATCATCTATCTGTCTATCTATCATCTATCTATATCTATCTAATCATCTGTCTATCATGTATCTGCCTTTCTATCTACCTATCTAGCTCTCATCTATCTGTCTAATCTATCTATCCTGTATCTATCTATCATATATGTACCTACTCCCAGAAAAAGAGATCCTTTTTAAGGAATTGGCTCATGCTATTATGGGGGCTGGCAAGTTGAAAATTCATAGGTCAGGTGATGGGAAGAGGCGAGGAGTTCTATAAAGATGTTCTGAGACATAATGTACCCTAGGGAAAACAAGGCCTTCAGCTGATTGGATGAAACCCACCCACATTATGGAGGGTAATCTGCTTTACTCAAGGCCAACTAATTTAATCACATGTAACTGTATATAACTTTATGACAGCACCCAGACTTGTGTTTGAACAAACAGCTAGACACCATAGCCTAGCCAGGTTGAAAAATAAAATTAACCATCACAGGAAGTTAGAGCATATTATTAAGTCCAGATTCAGGTAAAATTATAGCTTAATTAACATAAGCTTTATCTTTTACAGAATCCTACCAATATATTTTTTTATTTGATTCTCACTGCAGTGTTGTCAAGTAGTTAGTACAGATATTAGCCTTAATTTGCACATTTAAAAGCTGAGAATCACAATGATTATTCAATGATTCATATCAAATTTTTCTGACTCCTTATATAGTGCCATTGTCACTTCTCACAAGTCAGTTTGGAACATATCACGAAATGGAATGCAGAGAAGTAACAATATCACAAAAGACCATCCTTGAATTCACCGTGGTAGAATGATCCTCTCTCTGCTTTCTCTTGACCTCCAAAAAATTGGTGTAGTATTTTTCATTTCTAGTTGAACTTCCATTCTCAGTAACTCTATACATTAAAATCAGAGTATATTGGCATCCCTGATGCTGATGTTAAAGTCAGACCTATCAGTGGTGGATAGGTAAAGCAAAGAAACTAGTAGTTAATAGAAGACTTAAATTCTAGTTCTTGTTCAGTCAAATATTTGATCTAAGATTCTGAACTAGTAACTAAACTTTCTTGGAATCATATTCTTCATCTATAAATATAGAACATTTAAAAAAATAATGTGGTCTGACAAGGTCCCCTTGAATTTTGACTTAATTATAGAACTATACATCATACATTCTTATTTTGTAAGTCAGTAGTTCTTTCAGCTACCTTCTTAATTGACCCTCTATTATATTATACTGACTTGGGATTAAAACTTCTTTTAAGGTGCTACTTTCATGTCTGTGTGCTGTATTCTGTCTTTCAGTGTGTCCCTCTCTGCTAAGCTGGAATCCTGGGCACTTGCAATGGCTTGTAGTTTTATCATATTCTGTAATCTTATCTTCAACCCAGAGTCATTGAACTATAAACACTATCTCACATATCTTTACGCCGTAGAATTTGGTTTTTAGATTATTCTCAAGCCTGGACTTATTTTTATTCTATACTCCTGTTTTTAAGCTCAGAATCTCTGTCTTTTGCTGGTATGTGTTACACCTTTCAATTAAGAAACAGCTGGGAATTTAATTAATGTGCTGTTGACTCCCACCCTTTTCCAGGTCATTAATGAGAAGGTTAAATCAGACTAGACTAGATGTTAGCTTAGGTCTTACAGGAACCATTTCGCTCCCCCATAACTTTTCTATCCATTTGCGTTGTTTTAGAGAATTCATGCCGTATGACACTGAATGTATTTTGGAAATATGGCATTAGAGGTGTTAAAGGAATTGTTTTGATGTTAAGAAGATGACATGCTTTTAGTCACATCATATTTTTAAAATACTTCTCCTCTTACAGAGATTGTAATCTGTGGGTCAGTGAAGTTATATTTTGGGAGAAATCAATGAGTTGACCTGTAAAGCAGCACACCATATCATCAGTGGTATTTCCTTCAACATTTTACAAATACGCCAACTTTATGGAATGTAGAATGGTCTGAGATATCCACAGAGAGTATATAGGAATCAGGAAGAAACTATGGTCATAAGCATGTCTAATAAGCAGTGGACCATTAGAGTTTATTGCTATTAGAGTCACTATCTTGGCAGCAATGGCATTTTGTAAAATCAAGGATTTATATTTATGATACTTACGCTCATGTTTATGAGTACACATGCATACACACACATACATGCTGATCAAAATTGACAATGAGAATAGCAATTAGCCAGTATCAAGTATTTTCTATTTAAATCTCAAGGGTGAAGTGACACACTGCAAAAAAGGCAGGACAAAGTACAGGTTTATAAATCCTTCCCCTTCAAAAAAATCACTGAAATTTTTAAATGGGCGAAAAGCATTCTTAACCCTGTAATTAGAGAATGATTTTCTTCTATTTATATTGCTTGGACTACCTGATAAACACCTTGAAATTTGCAACAAAATGAAGGCAGAATTTGGAAAATATCATGGATCCTTCCACCCACACCTACCACACATAAAACACACTTCTCAAACAAATGCTGCACTGTTTCAGCAAATGAATTGAGTGTGGGGCATGAGCAGACAAGGGAAAGAAGGATGCACTCCATTTGAAAGCTGGTTTCCTTTGGACTTATTGATGCCATACTGATACTTCAGTGGAAGAAATTCAATGAGATAGATATGACCAGAAATTTCTGTTATTTATTTATTATTTACTTATTTTCTGTCTTTACTCTCTAATAATCACAAGGTTAATTCAAATAAGGGAGAGAGTTTCCTCCTTATCTGGAAGGACAATTATGTGACATACAGGACTGTATTAGCTTTCTGTGGCTGCTGTAACAAATTATTCACAAACTAGGTGGTTTAAAACAACAGAAATTTACTCTTTTATAATTACGGAGAACAACAATCTGAAATCAAGGTGTCAGCAGGGTAATGCTTCCTGCAAAGGCTCTAGGGAAGATCCTTTCTTGTCTCTTTCAGCTTCTGTTGGATTCAGGAGTTTCTTGGCTTCTGGCTGCAAAGCTCCAATTTCTGTCTTTTCCTTCTCTCTGTGTCTCACCTTTGTTTGTTTAAGAACATTTGTCATTGGATTTAGGGTACACAAAAGTAATTCAAGATGATCTCATGTTGAGATTCTTAGCTTAAGTACATCTACAAAAACTCTCTTTCCAAATAAGTCACATTCACAGATTTGGGACTACCATTTAACCCATTTCAAAGACACAAAGAGAGAAAGTGAAAAAGAATTTTGTAAAGATTTTGTGTGTGTGTGTGTGTGTGTTTGGTTCAAAAGGTAATGTTTTTATTTTTATTTATTTATTGTTTTTTATTGTGCTTAAGGTGAAAGTTCACAGCTCAAGTTAATTTCTCATTCAAAAATTTATACATATATTATTTTTTTACATTGGTTGCAATCCCCACAATGTGACAGTACACTCCCCTCTTCTACCCTGGGTTCTGTGTGTCCATTTGACCATTTCCTGTCCCTGCCAGTCACCCTGCCTCCAGACGTTTGGTCTCGTATACCCATCTGAACCAAGAAGCACTTTCCTTATGTGTATCATTCCTTGTCTTACAGTCTTGACTAATTTTTGTATGAAGAGTGGGCATCAGAAATGGTTTCAGTTCTGGGTTAACAGAGCGTTCAGGGGCCACAGTTTCAGGTGTTCCTCCAGTCTCTGTCAGACCATTAAATCTGGTCTTTTTATGTGAATTTGAATTCTGTTCTACATTTTTCCCCTACTTTGTCCTGGACTCCTGTTGTGTTCCCCATCGTGGAGGTCATTAGTGGTAGCTGGGCACCATCTAGTTCTTCCAGTCTCATGCTGGTGGAATCTCGGTTCATTTGGTCTTTTAGTCCTTTGGGCTAGTATTTTCCTTGTGCCTTTGTTTTCTTCATTCTCCTTTGCTCCAAGTGGGATGGGACCTTTAGATGTATCTTAAATGGCTGCTCACAAGCTTTAAGATCCCAGACACTACTCTCCAAAGTAGGATCTAGAGCAAATTCTTTATAAACTATGTCATGCAATTGACTAGATATCCCCAAAACTATGGTCCCCAGGCTCTAAAGCTATTTTACAACTAGAGACCAACAGCAGCATATTGCTGAGACAAGATGTATACCCACACCAAATTAAAAGGATACGTGCCTTTCAGAAATACCTTTTTACTGAGATGGTCAAAGAAGGAACAAAATCTATAAGGTACCTCAATATGGTATCGTATCCTCCTAACTCAGCAGGAAACTTGACTCTTAGGTAGAACTTTAACATAAGAAGGAAAAGAATACTGATATATTGGTGGCAGTTGGTGGTCTTAGCTACCTTCCTACTTCTTTCAGCTTACTGAATGGATGAAACCTTAAGAGTCAGTACTGAAGCTTGAGGTTGAAGGGAAAAAGACAAGTGATATCCAAGTAGAACAGTTCATGGAAGCAAATGGATATACCTACCCTATTCTGAGTATAAAATTTTGCTTATAAATTTTCCCACATTTGTAGATATGTAAGCAAAGACAAATTAACCCCAAACTTGAATTTATTTAAAAAATATAGCAACACAAAGAAGGAAAGAAACACAGCATGCAAAAGAAAAGCAGAGATCACATTAGAGGATATATATTGGAAACTTAAAAAAATTCATTAACTCAACAAATATGTATTGAGCACTCCATTTGTGACAGGAATGTACTAGTGACTGGGATATGAGCAGGAGTAAAAACAGACAAAAAATTCTACTAACTTTGAGTAGGGAAAATAGATAATAGGAACAAAGTAGGTTGGGCAGAGATAGCTACTAAGAAGAAAAATAAAATAAGGGGAAAGAAAGTACAGAGTACAATTTTAGATGAGGTAGTCAAGGTAGATAACAAGTGACTTACAGTCTCAATGGATTATATGAAAAAAGAAATGAAAATCTGAGTCAAGTGAAATGAGAGTTAAGAAAACTAAGGAAAGAACAAAACAGGAAAAATTAAATATGACTACAGGAAATTTAAAAAGCGATTGGGTATAAGACACTATTAGATCGATGTTACAGATGACCAAAAAGACAGGTACAGAAGAAGTTTAAAAATAAGATAGATTGGAGAGGAGAATGATGGTGTCAGAAATAACAAAAGAGAGCATGGCCAATACTGAGTACGTGTAGTGCAGCTATCCCTATGCATTTGTCAGTTTGTTGTACTGTGGTGGCTTGTGTGTTGCTGTGATGCTGGAAGCTATGCCACTGGGATTTCAAATACCAGCAGGGTCACATATGTTGAAGAGGTTTCAGCAGAGCTTCCAGACTAAGACAGACAAGAAAGAAGGATCTGGCAGTCTACTTCTGAAAATATTAGCGAGTGAAAGCCTTATGAGTAGCAGCAGAACATTGTCTGGTACATTGCTGGAAGGTGAGCCCTTCATGTTGGAAACCACTCAAAATAAGACTAGGGAAGAGCTACCTCCTCAAAGTAGAGTTGACCTTAATGACATAGAGGGAGTAAAGCCTTCAGGACCTTCATTTACTGAGGTGGCCTGACTCAAATATGAAGAAATAGATGCAAACATCCATTAATATTTGGAACATGGAATGTACAAAGTATGAATTTAGGAAAATTGGAGGTCCTCAAAAATAAAATTAACTGCAGAAAGATTGATATCTTAGGCATTAGTGAGCTGAAATGAATTAGTATTGGAAATTTTGAATCTGATAATCTTATGGACTACTATGCCAGGAATGACAAATTGAAGATGAATGGTGGTGTCACATTCATTGTCAAAAAGAACATTTCAAGATCTATCCTGAAGTACAATGCAGTGATAGGATAATATTCATATGCCTACAAGGAAGATCAGCTAATATGACTATTATTCAAATTTACCCACCAACTGCTAATGCCAAAGATGAGGAAATTGAAGATTTTTTCCAACTTCTGCAGTCTGAAATTGATGAAACATGCAATAAGATGCATTGATAATTATTGGTGATTGGAATACAAAAGTAGGAATCAAAGAAGAAGGATCCTTAGTTGGAAAACATAGCTTTGATGATAGAAATAATGCTCGAGATTACATGATAGAATTTGCAAGACCAAAGTCTTCATTGCAAATACGTTTATTCAACAATGTAAATGGCAGCTATACACATAGACCTCGCCAGATGGAATACGTAGGAATAAAATTGACTACATCTGTGGAAAGAGACAATGGAGAATCTCAATATCATTAGTCAGAACACAGCCAGGAGCTGACTGTGGAGCAGACATTATTGCTCATACGCAAGTTCAACTTGAAGTTGAAGAAAATTAGAACAAGTCCACCAGAGCCAAAAGACAATCTTGAGTATATTCCACCTGAATTTAGAGACCATCTCAAGAATAGATTTGATACATTGAACGCTAATGACTGAAGACCAGACTAGTTGTTGAATGACACCAAGGACATCATACACAAAGAAAGGAAAAAGTCATTAAAAAGGCAGGAAAGAAAGAAAAGATCAAAATGGATGTCAGAAGAGACTCTGAAACTTGCTCTTGAAAGTAAAAGTGAAAAGGAAGAAATAATGAAGTAAAAGAACTGAACAGAAGAGTTCAACAGTGGGCTCGAGAAGACAAAGTGAAGTATTACAATGACATGTGCAAAGACCTGGAGTTAGAAAACCAAAATGAATTTTTGGTATTTCTCAAGTTGGCAGAACTGAAGAAAAAATTTAAGCCTCAAGTTGCAATTTTGAAGGGTGCTATAGGCAAAATATTGAATAACACTGAGAGTCAAGGTTGTTAATGAGTGTTCCTCCAACCCTTCATATAGTCCACCTTCTCATATTATTTGCTCAGCATGCAGATTGAATAAGTATAGTGAAAGGATACAACCCTGACACACACCTTTTCTGACTTCAAACCATGCAGTATTCCATTGTTCTGTTGGAAAGACTGCCTCTTGGTCTATGGACAAATTTCTCCTGAACACAATTAAGTATCAAAAGCATCAAAAGAAGATGGAAGGAATGCAGAGTCACAGTACCAAACATTCAACCATTTCAGGAGGTGGCATATGATCAAGAGCTGATGATACTGAAGGAAGAAATCCAAGCTGCACTGAAGGTATTGGCAAAAAACAAGGCTTCAGGAATTGGCAGAATACCAGTTGAGATGTTTCAACAAATGAGTGCAGTGCTGGAAGCACTCACTCATCTATGTCAAGAAATTTGGAAGACAGCTTCCTGGCCAATTGACTGGAAAAGATCCATATTAGTGTCCACTTCAAAGAAATGTGATCCAAGAGAATGTGGAAATTATCAAACAATATGGGGTGGGTTATCAATATCATATGCATGTAAAATTTTACTGAAAATATTTCAAATTTGCAGCAGTACATCATCAATACGGAACTGCCAGAAATTCAAGCAGGATTCAGAGGAGGACATGAAATGAAGAATATTACTGCTGATCTCAGTTGGACCTTGGCTAAAAGAAGAAAAACCAGAAAGATGTTTACCTGTGTTTTATTGACTTTGCAAAGGCATTTGACTGGGTGAATCATAACAAATTACAGATATCATTGTGAAGAATGAGAACTCCAGAACACTTAATTGTGTTCAGGAGGAATTTGTCCATAGACAAAGAGGCAGTCCTTCCAACAGAACAACGGAATACTGCATGGTTTAAAGTCACAAAAGGTGTGTGTCAGGGTTGTATCCTTTCACTATACTTATTCAATCTGCATGCTGAGCATATAATCTGAGAAGGTGGACTATATGAAGGGTTGGAGGAACATTCATTAACAACCTTGCTTGCTGAAAGTGAAGAGGATGCAAAGCACTTACTGTTGAAGATCAAAGGCTACCGCCTAAGTATGGATTGCACATCAACATAAAGAAAATAAAAATCCTCACAACTAGACCATCAAGCAACATCATAATAAATGGACAAAAGATCGAAGTTGTCAGGAATTTCATTTTACTTGTATCCACAGTCACTGCCCATGAAAGCAGCAGTCAAGAAATCAGACAACAACATAACATTCTCCTTGGGAACAGGAACAAGACAAAGATGCCCTTTATCACCACTCCTATTTAACATTGTGTTGGAAGTCCTAGCTGGTGCAATAAGGCAAGAAACAGAAATAAAGGGCATCCAAATTGGTAAAGAAGAAGTTAAACTCTCCCTATTTGCAGATGATATGATACTATACATGGAAAACCCAAAAACACTCCATGAAAAAATTACTGGAACTAATAGATTTAGCAGAGCAACAGGATACAAGATAAACATACAAAAATCAATTGGATTCCTATACACCAAGAAAAGAGAATGATGAAAAGGAAATCAGGAAAACAATACCAGTTATAATAGCCCCTGAAAAAATTAAATCTAACCAGGGATGTAAAAGACCTGTACAAAGGAAACCACAAAACAATACTGCAAGAAACCAAAAGACATTTACATAAATAGAAAAACATACCATGCATAGGGATAATTAAACTTAACATTGTGAAAATGACAATTCTACCCAAAGTGATTTAAAAATACAATGCAATACCTATACAAATACCATCAACATTCTGTAAGGAGTAGGAAAAACTTATCATTAACTTTACGTGGAAAGGGAAGAAGCCCTAGATAAGTAAAGCACTACTGAAGAAGAAAAGTAAAGTAGGAGGATTTGCACTACCAGATCTTAGAACCTACTTACTGCTACAGTAGTCAAAACAGCCTGATACTGGTACAATGACAGACACATTGACCAATGGAACAGAATTGAGAACCCACATGCAAATCCATCCACCTATGGTCACCTGATCTTCAACAAGGGCCCAAAGTCCGTCGAATGGGGAAAAGACGGTCTTTTTTAACAAATAGTGCTGGCAAAACTGGATGTCCATTTGCAAAAAAATGAAACAGGACCTGTCCCTTACACCATATTAAAAAAAAAAAAAAGCAAAATGGATCAAAGACCTAAATATAAAGCCAAAAACCATGAAATTCATAGAAGAAAAAACAGGATCAACTCTAGAGGCCCTAATACACAGCATTAACAGGATACAAGCCACAAGCAATGACACACAAGCTCCAGAAGATAAGCTAGATACCTGGGATCTTCTAAAAATTAAACACTTATGCTCATTAAAGACTTCACCAAAAGAGTAAAAAGAGAACCTATAGACTGGGAAAAAAATTTTGGCTATTACGAATCAGACAAAGGTCTAATATCTAAAATCTACAAGAAAATCCAAAACCTTTACAACAAAAAGACAAATGATTCAATTAAAAAATGGGCAAAGGAAATGAATAGATACTTCACGAAAGAAGACGTTCAAGTGGCCAATAGACACATAAGGAAATGCTCACTATTTCTAGCCATTAACCCAAAACCCATTAAACAAAACCACAGTGAGATACCATCTCACCCCAGCATTACTGGCACGAATCAATAAAACAAGAAATAACAAATGTTGGAGGGGCTGCAGGGAAATCGGAACTCTTATGCACTGCTGGTGGGAATGCAAAATACAAAATGATACAACCATTTTGGTAAACAATATGGAACTTTTTTAGCACTATATCCTAGAGAAATAAGAGTGGTTAAACGAATAGACATATGCACATCCATGTTCACTGCAGCATTGTTCATAATAGCAAAAGGATGGAAACAACCTAGATGCCCATCAACAGATGAATGGATAAACAAACTGTGGTACATACACACAATGGGATATTACACAATGCTAAAGAACAATGATGAACCTGTGAAGCATCTCATAAAATGGATGAATCTGGAGGGCATTCTGCTGAGCAAAATAAGTCAATCACAAAAGGACAAATATTGTATGAGAGCACTACTGTAAAAACTCATGAAAAGGTTTACATACAAAAAGCAACAATCTGATGGTTACGAGGGAGGGGAGGGGTGGGGATGGAAAAACACTAAATAAACAGTAGATAAGTAGAAACTTTGGTGAAAGTAAGACCGTACGCAATACTGGGGAAGCCAGCACAACCTGTACAAGGCAAGGCCGTGGTAGCTCCACAGACACATCCAAACTCCCTGAGGGACTGAATTGCTGGGCTGAGAGCTGTGGGGACCATGGTCTTGAGGAACATAGAGCTCAACTGGCATAATATAGTTTATAAAGAATATGTTCTACATTTTACTTTGGTGAATAGCCTCCGAGGTCTTAAAAGCCTGTGAGCAGCCAGCTAGGACACTCCACTGGTGTCACCCCTTTGGGAACAAGGAAGAATGAAGAAAACTAAAGATACAAGTGAAAGATTACTCCAAAGGACTAATGGACTGCATCTACCATGGCCTCCAGCAGACTGAGACCAGTAAAACTAAATGGTGCCCAGCTACCACCACTGACTGCTTTGTCAGGGAGCACAGTAAAGGGTCCCGGGCAGAGTTGGAGAAAATGGTAGAACAAAATTCCAACTCAAAAAGAAAGACCAGACTTTCTGGCCTGACAGAGGCTGGAGAAATCCTGAGAGTATGGCCCCTGGACATCCTTTCAGCTCAGAAATGAGGTCACTTCTGAGGTGCAGCCTTCAGCCATAGATTGAACAGACCCATGGAACAAAACAAGACTAAAAGGGCACACCAGCCCTGGGGCAGGGACTGCAAGGCAGGAGGGAACAGGAAAGCTGGTAATAGGAAACTCAGGCCTGAGAAGGGAGAGTGTTGTCATGTCACAGGGTTGTTAACCCAGGTCATAGAACAATGTGTATGCTAACTGATGAGAAACTAGTTTGTTCTGTAAACCCTCGTCTAAAATACAATTAAAAAAAAAAGATTTTACAGAAAAAAAGAAAAAAGAGAAATCAGACAGCCTATTGCTTTGGGCAAACCTGCAGCAAAAGATTTCTAAAGTGTTGAAAAGCAAGGATGTCACTTTGAGGATGAATGGGTGCCTGACCCAAGCCATGGTATTTTCAATCACCTCATATCCATGGGGAAGCTGGACAATGAATAAGAAAGACCAAAGAAGAACTGATCCCCTTGAATTATGGAGTTGTTAAAGAATACCATGGACTGCGAGAAGAACGAACAAGTCTGTCCTGGAAGAAGTACAGCCATTCTGTTTCTTAGAAGCGAGGACGGCAAGACTTCGTCTCAGGTACTTTGGATATGTTATCAGGAGAGACCAGTCTCTGGAGGAGGATATTATGCTTGGTAAAGTGAAGGGACAGTGAAAAAAGAGGAAGATTCTCAACAAGATGGATTGACACGGTGGCTACAACAATGAACTCAAGCACAGCGAAGATCGTGAGGATGGCGCAGGATTGTTTGGTTCTGTTGTACATAGGATCACTATTAGTCGGAATCGACTGGACAGCACCTAACAGCATAAGCGATTCTAACAATTGGATGCTAATTGGCCTGAAATTACTGACCGACAAGGTCCCTTCCAGCTTTAATGCTCCTGAGGCAATAAAGACTTGAGCCAGTATGGTGGCTGGGGGAGCGAAAATTAAGTTTCAGTGTTAACTTTTTTTAAAAAATGACGTGCTTCAAGACTTGACTCAGATGCCATTCAAACTTCCTCCTCTACTTAATCCCTAACTGAAATAGGCCTTTTGCAAAATACTGAAAATATTTACTTGTCTATTACCACTAAATTTTGAACTATGTGAGATTGGAGTCTTCCACATCTTTATCTCTGGACAAAGCATAAATCATAATAATAGAGTAAGTGCTGAAACAAAATCTATGTAATACGTCAAACAGTGAATGAGAGAGATAATACTTTGATTTTTATTTCAAAGTGTATTGCGTGGTTGTCCTCCATTTTTTATTGTAATTTTATGTTAAAGAGAATTAGGGTGCAATTGTAACACCCTTACAAAGGTCACATCACTGATCCAAAGTAAAGGGGGTTTCCCTGGAGTGTGGCCTGCACCACCTTTTATCTTAAAAAAAAAAGAGATAAAAGGAAAGGGAAGCAAGCAGAGAGGACAGACCTCATACTAACAAGAAAGAAGCACTGGGAGCAGAGCATATCCTCTGGACTCGGGTTTCTTGTGTGGAGAGGCTCCTAGTCCAGGGGAAGATTGACTAGAAGGGCCTTCCTCCAGAGGCAACAAAGAGAGAAAGCCTTCCCCTGGAGCTAACACCTTGAATTTGGACTTCCAGCCCACTAGACGGTGAGAAAATAAATTTCTCTTTGTTAAAGCCATCCACTTGTGGTGTCTCTGTTACACCAGCACTAGATGACTAAGACAGATGGACTCTTGATTTTTGAATGACATAGAGAAATTAAATCCTTTGCCATTGAGTCAATTCTGACTCATAGCAACCCTATAGGACAGAGTAGAGCTGCCCCAGAAGGTTTCCAAGGAGCAGCGGGTGAATTCAAGCTGCCGACCTTTTGATTTGCAGCTGTAGCTTTTAACAGCTGCGCCACCAGCGGGCCGTAGAGAAAATAGGAGGCATAAAAGCTTTTGGGGGAAGGGATGGAGAAGATAGTGAGTTCATTTTGGGTAAGTTAAATTGTAAGACACTAACGGAGATGGCCATGTCATGCTCAATAGCTTTTCACTGCACTAGCAATAGTATCCAAAACCCTTTCAGTGGTCTACAAAATCTTGTTATCTGTGTTACAGCTGAGTACATTTTATTATCTGTTCCTTCTCTGGCCTCCTTCTCTCTTGCTTACTCACCCCTCTCTTTTTCACAGTTCTAGGATAATCCCAAGCCATATAGTCTCTGCACTGACTGCTCTCTTTTCCTAGAATGTTATTTCCTCCAATCTTTGCATAGCTTCTCCCTTACTTTATGAAGATTCTCTTCAAAGACCATCTCCTTGGAAAAGTCTTCCATTTTCTGAGGTCACCTCAACACTGTCACTATCTATCCTCTTACCTTCTTTTGTATGTCTTCAAAGAAGTTAGTATTAACTGAATTTAGGGGTTGGGTGTGTTTGCGTGCACGTGCACAGGTACGCATGTGTCTGTCTCTTTCATTAGTCTATACAGGCTTAATTTTGGCATCACCTTATCTCCATATTTTTAGTGCCTAGCATATACTATGTGCCTGATAACTATTTGTTAGATAAATAAATGAACAAGAGAGTGGCCCAAGCAGTAAAGACTAATTCCTTTCACTTAGATTTCATTTTGGTGCCTAGGGCATACCATTTGTGCCTTGTATTTTTGCTTTTCAATTTCTCGCTTAACCCATACAGGGAAAATGTGTGCCTTTTCTGTTCATAATTTTCTTTTGAAAGTCTTAAAATACGAACCCCAACTAGGATGGAAGCAGAGCAGCATAACTATCAAAAAAAAAAAAAAAAAAAAATGCTAACCACTCAAGTCCTTCTTTTTTTTTATTTCCTGTATGTGGTGTGTGTGTGTGTTGTGTGCATGTGTGTGTATCCTTCTATGTTAAAAAAAAATCAGCACACTTATATGCTAAAGCAAACAGAGGAAATCATTTAAGAAAAGATTGGGTTAAAGGCCTGTTTGTGAAAGTGAAGTTGCATATTATGCTTTGTCTGCTCTCTTTAAACAGGGCTCAGTCAGCTCAATTAGGTTATCAAACACGACAGCATCCCCAAGGTATCTAAATATAAGCTGCAGCATTTCCTGCATACTTAACCCCCCAAAATAACTCAACAGTAGTTATAGTATTCACACTCCCTAATCTACCATGTGCTGGAAATCTTGCCATCAATGACATAGCAAGAGAAAAGCACTCTTGACTCCTAGATATATTTCAACACCTACAAAATGTATTGTTTGAAATTTCATTTTTCTTCTTTCATTCCATGCTGGTGTATTTCCAGAATCTGCATATTTTTTTTAGGAAAAAAAATATATCTATATTTTTTCAGAATACACGGTGATGAAAGGATATTATCTGTCTTGTTCAGAATTTACCAGAAGTCTTGGCAAAACCAGGGCTAAATATATATGTGCTGAATGAATGATGTAAGACACATGAATAAATGATCCAATTTCAGTTTCATGTAAAAGAAAAGAAGCTTTTTTTTTTTTCTTAACATTTTGATTCTTCTTATTGTTCCTTTGGAGCACTGGTGGCATAGTGGTTAAGAGCTCAGCTCCTAACCAAAAGGTTAGCAGTTCGAATCCACCAGCTACTCCTTGGAAACCCTATAGGGCAGTTCTGCTCTGTCCTATAGGGTCACTATGAACCGGAATTGATTTGACCCAACAGGTATTACCCTTTTGGATTATTTGACCCTTTCTTTTATCTTTTTCGCTTTTTAACCACATGTTTTTAGTTTTATTTCTCCTATGTTTTTACTGTACACCACAGCAAATTCTTTTTGAACCAAGAGTTTATACTTCAACCAATTCTTTCCACTTTTCTGCCTCTACTCATATTTTTGTTACTTATGATTATGGTTATAATGCAGTGCTTTGTTCACTTTAATATTCTGACAATACCAAATCTCAAAATTAACCAGCCGAACATTTCTTAATCCATTTAAACTTTTGGATTAAATTGTTTTAATTCTCTAGCAACTTTTTCATTGTTTTTTTTATTATGTTATTAAAATAATTATAAATAAATGGCTTGATAGATTCATTAGTTTCTGTTATTACCTTGAGGTATTCAAAATGCTGATTTAAAATCTCATACTTATGGGGTTGAGATGGTCATATTTTCCCCTTAATTTTACTATTATTTTCACCTAAGCAACCTGGGGAATATTTCGACTCTGAAACTCAGATCAGGAGTGATTGGTATTTCTTTGTATTAAATATTTCAGAAAGGGACAATAATTCCTGACTTCAAGAAAGAATTTCCCCAGACATGCAAAAAGCAATTAAAGAACCACATAGTTGAATGATCCAAAATGCCTTAAAACTCATATAGCAGCTGTTAGGTTGGGGAAGTATAGACATTTCAACATAATGTATATTTAGAGATGTTTGTCACATCAATTATAAAAACAGGACTTTAAGAGACTCAAAACGACCCTTTGTTTTAGTATCTATTCTCAGGTTGTATGTGCTTAGCTTTTTAGGACCTGGCTTAACTGACCCCAGTGGTAGTTGTGATGGGTATAAACAATGTGATCCTGTCCCTGTGGCCATACTTGATATTACTAGAGGAGATAACTGACTGAAGCTTGGCCAGCTAGTTCCCTAGGAATTTGGGCCCCAAGGGCAGTCATGTTTTCTACTATGCTGTACACAGAGAAAGAAGCATAGAGAAGCAGAGAATACAGATGGAGAAGAAGTTTAGATAGAGTTACACTCCCTGGCTCTTCTTTCTTTTTATTAGTTATCTATTGCAATATAACAAATTAGTGCAAAACACAGCAACTTAACGCTGTTAACATTTATTACCTTACAGTTTTGTGGATCAGGAATCTAGACATGGAGTAACTAAGTCTTTCAAGGTCTCTCCTAAACTACATTGAAACTATTGGTTAGGTCTGCTGCTTTCTCAAGGCTAGACTGGCAGAAAATTCGCTTCTAAGCTTACTCATACGGCTGTAGGCTGGTTTAAGGTCCTCCTAGATATTGGCCTAAGGTATCATTTCCTTGTCTCATAGGCCTCTCCTTGGGTTTTACTCTCCCCAGAGCTGCTTCAACCAGAGTGAGAGCCAGGAGAGAAAGACAACGAAGAGCAAGAGAAGGCAAGAAAAGCAGAAGTCACAGTTTTTATGTAACCTAACCTTGGAATTTACTTGTCATCAGTTTTGCAGTATTTTATTCGTTAGGGCCAGCTTACACTCATGAAGAGGATGTATGGAATGACTTCAGTGTTCCTAAAATATGTACATTAATCCCTAACCCCTATACCTGTGGACATAATCCCATTTAAGAACAGGGTTTTCTTTGTTATGTTAATGAGGTCATATCAGTGTAGGGTTTGTCTTAAACCTAGCCGCTTTTGAGACGTAAAAAACAGAGATTAGGTACAGAAACAAGCAAGCACAAATGGGCCAAAGAGAGGCGTCACATGGAGATCTCTAAGGAATGCTAGAAAAGCGGAGACAAGAACTTTTTCCCCCAGAGTGGACAGAGTTACCTTCCCCTAGAGCTGGTGCCCTGAATTGAGACTTCCAGAGAAAATAAATATCTGTTCTTTAAAACACTCACTTGTGGTATTTCTGTTAAAACAGCATTAGATAACTGAGACGGAAAAGGAATAAATACCAGGAGGTGAGGATCCTTGAGGGCTGTTTTAAAGGCTAGCTACTGTAGTCTACCCTCTAGTTCCCAAAGATTTATGTCCCATCTTTCTCAGGTTCCCCAAAATCTCATTTTATTACAACATCTCCTTGAAACCCAGAAGCTTGTTATATAAATCAAGACCAATTGCAGACAAGTCTCCTTAAGTATAATTTCTCAAATGTAGCTCCTTAGATACAGTTCGTCTTATCTACAGATATAAGAAATTGAAGAGACAAGTTACCTACACCTCCACACACCAACCCTATGGTGAGACAGGCATTGTCGTTGTTAGGTGCCACTGAGTTGATTTTGACTCATAGCAACCCCATGTGACAGATAAGAACTGCCCCATAGGGTTTTCTAGGCTATAATCTTCACAAAAGCAGGTCATCAGGTCTTCCTGGTGAAGCTGCTGAATAGATTGGAACCTTCAACCTTTCCGTTAGTAGTAAAGTGCTTAACCATTTGCACTACCATGGCTCCTTCAAGACAGGTATAGGATAACCCATATAGACATTTCTGTTCTAAAAGGGAATAAATGGGAAGAAGAAGAATTCATTGGTGCTTAGAAATTCTGAAATCTAGTCTGGAAAATGTTGGGAATAACTTGATTAGGTCTCAAGTCCTAAGAATAATTCTCCACGATATTGGTTCCACACTTTGGACTCTTGGTTTAACCTTCTCAGTCATCCTTCCATATTCATGAAAGGCAGTACGTTTTTGCATCTGACTAGTTTTTATTTTTTTCACCATTTTTCCTGCGAGTAGAATTTTTGGGGTTTCAGTGGCCTTTTTTCATTTTATACTGTCTCTTTCCTTTTCAGTCCAAGCTGACAATATTTGTGCTTGCTTGATGTAATTCTCTCAGAAACTTTGTGGCCTCCTATGAATCTTACTGGCATTTACTTCGTTAGATAAAAGTGTCACCCACAAATCTCTTTGATATAAGCACCTATATTAGTCTCTCAGGGCTGCTATAACAAAGTACCACAAACTGGATGGCTTAAACAACAGAAATTTATTGTTTCACAATTCTGGAGGATGGAAGTCCAATATCAAGATGTTGACAGGGCCATGATCTCTTTGAAAGCTCTAGGGAAGGATTCTTCCTTGCTTCGTTCTAGCTTCTGGTGGTTGCCAGCAATGCTTGGTGTTCCTTGCCTTGCAGCTGTATAATTCCAGTCTCTACCCCCATTGTCACAATACATTCTCCCCATTTACCTCTGTGTCTCTGTTTTCTCTTCGTAAAAGAACACCGTCATTGGACTAGAGCCCACCCACATTCAGTATCACCTTAACTTGACTACATCTATAAAAATTACATTTCCAAATAAGGTCACACTCACAGTTACCAGGGGTTAAGACTTGAACACATCTTTTTTAGGTGATACAATTCAACCCACAACAGCTCCTTTCTACTGTGGACTCCTGCTAAGATGGCTGAGGAAAAAGATGCCATTAAACTTTCTAGAGGCCTATTGTTTGAGTATGAGAATCTGTGAGGAACTCTGTTAATCTCTTTAAAGTTCACTGTTTGACTGAATTATACTCTGTGGTACCACCTTCGATATTTCTGTGGCATTAACAAACATTTTTATAGTCATACCCTTAGCTTCATCTTTAGACCATGTTCTCCTGGCAGTGACCTGGCTTTGAACTTTGCTCAGAAGTTCTTAACTTTAGCAAAATTTTTGACACGTGGAGAGGGTAAGAATTTTCAGAACCATCAAGTTCTTGCTCCTTTTCTCTGTCTCTCTGCTCACTTTTCACCATAAGCAGCAAAAAGAAACCTGACAGTACTTTCAAAACTTTGCTTATAAACATCTTTAGCTAGATCATCTAATTCATCAGATACATTTCCCACTTTTCATATTAAAGACACTAATATTGTTGCTAATATCTCTGTCACTATTCAGCAAGAATCTCCCTTGCTCCAGTTTTCAATAACTGTCCCTCACCTCCATTTGACTCTAACTGGCAGAGTTCTCAAAGTCAAGATCTCTACCAACTGTCTGTTCACTGCAATGTAGGTTTTCTCTGTTATGGTGTTTAAAATTCTTCCAGTCTCTGCCCACTGCTTGGTTCCAAAGCCACTGTCACTATTTTAGATATATATTATTGTTGGCTGTACTCCACTTAAAGGTACCAATTTTTTTTTCAGTTATTTATTATTGCTTAACAAATTATCCCCAAACTTAGCAGCTTGGTACAACGATCATTTATTATCTCACCTGCAGTCCAAGAATCTGAGCATAGCTAAGCAGAATGCCTCTGCAATCAAAGTATCCACCAGTGCTCATCCCAAGGTCATCCCAAGAGTTGACTGAGGGAGAATCCATGCCCATGCTTACTCACATGGCCATTGGCAGGCTCCAAAATATACTCTTCCAAGCCCACCCATATGGTGGTTGTTAACTAGGCTTGGATTAATTTTTGTCATGCGACCTCTCCATAGGGCTACTCATAACATGGTAGCTGTCTTCACCTAGAGCAATTGCTAGGAGAGGGGATGGGAGGAGGAAGAGAGTAATCAAGACAGAAGCCACAGTACTTTTGTAACCTAACACTAGGAATGACATTCTATCACTTTTGCCATATTTTATTCATCAAAAATGAGTCACTATGTCCAAACCATATTCAAAGGGAGGGGGTTACATTCATTCCTAGCATGAATATTAAACCCATTCCCAGTGCCAGGCAAGAATCACTGGGGGGGCATTTTGGAGGCTGCTTACTACATCCTTCTAAAAGCCTTGCTTTACTCCTGTCCTGGATTACATTGAGACACATAAGTCTTGTAAAAATGTCCCTTTTGTTGATAAGCTAGCTCAAGTTGATTCCTACTACTTGAAACCAAAATGTTAAGTCCAGCTTCTTTGTTATTAAATTGGGCTCTTCTTATCCCTTCCTTGGAGCCCAGGTAGCACATTGGTTAAGAGCCTGGCTGTAACCAAATCCACCAGCTGTTCCTTGAAAACCCTATGCAGCAGCTCTATTTTGTCCTTTAGGAGTCAGAATTGACTACATGGCAACAGGTTTTTTTTTTTTTTTTTTGGTTATTCTTTCCTAGTATTTTCTTAAAAGTCAGCCTATTTTGTAGCATTTAGTATAGGTTCAAAGTTTCTCACTCTCAGAAAGACTTTCATTATTTCCTGCAATTTTTTTTTTCTTTTCCAATCATAATTTACCTTCTTGTTGCTAAAATTACTGGATAGATTCAAGTCATTTTAGTTGACATTTCCGTAGTATTTGACGATATTAACTCCTGTTTCCTTCTTGAAATACTTGATTACCTTGGTTTCTATGATATCATAAAAAAAAGTCTCCTGGATTTCCTTTTAATTATTTCTTTTATGGAAACATCTGCCTTTTGATATCCCTTGTATTTTCATGTATTTCAGGATTCTATCTTTTGTCCTCTTTTCACACTACAAAGAGTCCTTGAATTAGTGTGCCCCATATGGCTTCAATATCATCATCTACAGCTGGGAAATTTAAACCTCCATTCCAGATTTCCATCACACCAATAGTCACAACTATCTATTCAATATTTCCATATGCATATCTGACAGGAACTTACAATCTAACACGTATTATCCCAATGTCTGCCACATCCTTTTTGTTGTTTTTCGAACATCCAGTATAGGTTGAAAGTTTCTCACTCTCAGGAAGATTCTCATTCTCTCCTCCAATTTTTTTTTTTACTTTTTTCACCCATAATTTACCTTCTTGTTGCTAAAATCCACTGGATAGATTCAAGTCACTTTAGTTGACATCTCTGTAGTATTTGACAATATTACCTACTGTTTCCTTCTTGAAACACTTGATTACCTTGGCTTCTATGAAACAAGATAGAAACTTGGATTTCATTCTTGATTTTTTCTTTCTTACCCACACCACTTCCATCTAATCCTGTAGCATGTTTTGTCAGTTTTCTCTCCTTAATATCTCTCTTTTTATTACACTTTTTCCTATCAAAACTACAATTTTTTTTTTTTAATATATAAATTGCCATCATCTTTCTCCTTGATGTACAAAATAAAGAGGTTAAGTGTATGGGATCTGCAGGGAAACTATCTGGTTTTGAATCCTCACTCTACTACTTACCTACTTACTAATTATTTGACCTTGAACAGGATTCTTAATCTCTTTGTAATTCAAGTTCCTCCTTTGTAAAATGTGGGAAATAATGTTACCTACCTGTCCTATAGGGTTGCTATGAGTCAGAATCGACTCGACGGCACTGGGTTTGTTTTTTTTGTTTTACCTCCACTGAGCTTTTGACAAGATTAAATAAGGAAGTAAAATATTTAGAGTAGGGTGGTTGTTGTTGTGTGTCCTTGAGTTGATTCGGACTCACAGCAACCCTAATGAAAAAAAAAAAAAAAAACCTGTTGCCATTGATGAGTTGATTCTGACTCATAGTGACTCTATAGGACAGAATAAAACTGCCCCAAAGTAGAACTGATCCTAGACTGTAATCTTTATGAGAACAGATCGCCAGGTCTTTTCTCCTGGGGAGCTACTGGTGAATTTGAACCACCAACCTTTCAGTTAACAACTTAGCACTTAACGACTGTGCCACCAGAGCTCCTACAGAGTAGGGCTAGATTTATAACAAATGTACAATACATATAAGTTATTATCCATATTAGTTAATGACTTCAAAAACCTTCCAAGTGGCACTCCTTTCTTTACTCTTAGTCATCAGTCTAAACCGTTGTACATATTGCAGTGGAATGCAAATGCAGTCATGTCCTTACTCTTATTTCAAACATGTCAATGTTTATTAGTTCCTCTTGGAACTAAAATAGCTATGTGACTTAGGAAGATCTTCATGATCTGGTTCTCATTTATCTTCTCACCTACATCTCTTGCCTTTCTTTTCTATCCTCGCATTCTAGTATCATTCATTTTTTCCATTCTTGCTGAGTAAATACTATTTGCACCTATCAGGCATGGGGTATGGAGTAATACTGTCCTGCTCTCATAAAGTGTGTGCTCCTTATGGAGCCATTCATGTTGTCCAATTTTCAGTTCCCCAAAATGATAACGCTTTCTCTCAGCCCTAGGCCTTTGAAAATACTGTTTCCTCTGCCTCTCCTGCTTTTCTCCATGTTATTTGATGGTGGACTTTGAGCTTAGATGGATTTTAGCTTAGATGTTATTTTCTCCAGGGAAGACTTCCCTGATCACTAACACAGATTCATTTACCCTCATTGGTAAATGGTATTAGTAGTATCAAAATTTTCAATTTACTTTTCAGTTTTGCTCACTAGACTCTAAGCCTCTTGAGGGCCAAGACTGTGTTCTTATTTATCATTTCAACTCTAATATCTGATATGCAGAATATAGACTGGGCCTTCAACGCACACCTATTGAATGAATGTCTGGACATACTCCACTGGAAGATCACTGGGACAGGGATCTAGGTATATGAGGGACCATGAACCCACGTGGATAAGAATTTTTCCCAGTATGAAGTTAAAGATGTTGAATTTAGAAGCATTAGGCTAGCAAGATTGAATAGGGACCACTTTGGATACAGAACGGAGTCAGTTATTTAAAAGAGTCATCTGGTCCAGCATCATGGAAATATCTCTCTTTTCCTGAGGTAAGTGAGTAAAACTGGAAGAAAGAAAAAAACAAGAAGTGAGTTATAACTAAAGTAAATTTGAACTGTTTTACTGATATTTCTGAGGTAACTGATAGCATAAGAACTCAACAGAATCTGTCATAGAGACTTTGTTAGCAATTGTCACTTTAGCAGGGACATAGACTGTGCTGTTCTTACAGACAGCAGCTCTCTGGGTATCTGGCATTGGAAACCTCAGCACAGACTTCAGGAGATACCAGGAGCAGTGACAGTGTCCCTGGTGTGCACTAGCTATGGAAATAATCTTTTTTATGTTGGCAGAATACAGAAGACATCTGTGCAGCAAGCTGAGCCAGAGAGGAAGAAAAGTGGTAGTTGTCACAGGATAATCAAGAAGACTAATCTAGAACCTCCCTTGAAATATTTCAAAGTTATTTATGAAAATATCTGGAAGGACTCTGTAGACAAAGATTGGGAGGATGAAGAGCAGGTGGGGGGAGAGAAAAACATATTTTATTTTTGACTATTTTTATTTATTTTGACTATTAATAAAAATCTAACTTAATCTTCAATGTGCAATAGCTATCATTATAATTTTGGCCAGCTCTTATAAACATGCATCTTTTTTTTTTTTCTTTACCTCTGCATGAATTTTCTTGAAATTAGCTCTTTTTTGATTAGATACCATATGCATCCATGTTGTTTGGATGCTTTAAATATTAGTCAATGTTTGCAAGGTTATGTGAAATAACAAACAACCCCCTAATGTCTATGAGAGCAACAAAGGTTAATTTCTCCTTTATGTGTCTGCTGTAGGTTGGCTCTGACTTTACTTCTTCATTCTAGGATCCAGACTAAAGAATACACCCCCTTTTTAGATATGTTATTCTTATGGCAGAGCAACAACAAAAAGATGCAAAATCTAGCAATGATTCTTAAATCTCCTGCAATAAACTTCACTTCAAAGTCCATTGGCAAACATCCATAGAGAGGGGCACTGCAAATCACATGGGTAGGAGTAGGGACGGTTAATCCTTTTACTGCACTCACACGTAATAATTGAGAACAGTAATCCAGCATACTCCATGTGTTGTAATTATACAAAAATAATGTTTAATTTCCCAGATTATTTTCCCTTTCTATATATCTGAGGGAAACCCTGGTGGCATAGTGGTTAAGAGCTATGGCTTCTAACCAAACGGTCAGCGGTTTGAATCCACCACGTGCTCCCTGGAAACCCTATGGAGGGGTTCTGGTCTGTCCTTTAGGGTCTCTGTGAATAGGAATCGACTCCACGGCAATGGTTTTATATATATATATATATATATATATATATATATATATACATCTCTGAGTAGATGATGTGTACTCTAGCTCTATTGTTGCCTCGTGTGGTTTTTTACTCACTATGGCTATTCATTTACCTTTCTTGAATGGTCAATTAGATATAATAACAAATTAATAACTGTCATTTTCTTCTTATGTTAGAACTTTGTGTCCTCAGTTTTCCTTCTTATTTTGAGAACTACATGTCTGAAAATTGACTTTCAATTGATTTCCTATTTCATCTTTAAGGAACAAGTTTTAGTCATTTAGATATCACTAGTGATTCTCCCCATTATTGGCACTACTTTCTTTTATGCAAAATTTATTGTATAAGTGTGAAACTTTTTCATACTCTGCAACATCTCTTTGATCACCAGCATCAATTTCCAATTACCCTCATGCTCACAATTATTCCCATTATAGACAGTCCAGAATTATTTTATTTTATTTTATTTTTTTAATATCTTACACAATAAAACGTTCTGAATTTAATTAAAAGATTAGGAGACTATTTATTTCCCTATAGTAAGGCGCATATATTACAGGTGGTCTAGAGAAATAGGATGCCCAGTAATTAATATATCCATGAAAATGATTTACTCCTTGAAGGTAAGATTTCTCAGTTCTTCCATTTATAATTTTGAGCCCCTGATGCAAACAATTTCACCATTTTGCAATTTTTCTTACAGCTTTCTCAATGAGTTTTTTTTTTAATCCAAGTGAGAGAGAAAACTTCCATCAAAAGGGCTTGTCCTCAAATGATTAGGGAATTTATTGATGCACATAAATGGAAGTCCTGAAGTAGAACTAGCTTCAGGGTAGACATAATCAAACACCTGTTGATTATTTGACTACTTATTTATTCTCTGTGATAGCAAAGGGGTTACAGGCTTCACATCCATGCATGATAACAAGTAGATAAAAATATTGTCACTTCTGGAAGACTTTTCAGGAAAAATAAATAAAAAAAATCTTAGAAGAACTTACACAGAATCTCTGAGGAAATCTTTGCAGTACCTCATTAACACAAATAACATCACATGTTATTTCTTACTCAACCACTGGTAAGGAGAATTTGGTTACTCTTAATCCAGTCCGGCACTGGGGAAATGGGAGCTGGTGTGAATGGCACTTGTGGCATATGATTTCAAAAATAAATCTGTTTATATAGATGGTTCTCTAAAGTTAAGACAACTTAGTTATTTGATTTATTTCCTCCAATGACCTTGTCCTACACTTTCCCTTGACCATCTTTTCCAATGTCATAGCCTAGTCTTTATCATTACTAATAACCACAACCTGTCCTTAATCCCAATTTCAAACCTGGATCTCTAAAATTGAACAAAGCTAGATGACTATATAGCTGTCTTACTTTAAATTTATGATTACTAATCTCAAGTAAATTTTTAATATTGTCTGGCAATCAGACTATATATATTTCTAGTCCATTAGCCCTCCTTCTCTCTTATATAATTATTTTATAGATTTAAGGTTTTTTCTCAAACTTCCGGTTTCCCAACCCCATACTCTGTCTCAGTTCATCACCTTGTTTTTTATTTTATTGAAAACGGAGAAGCAGTTGGAAGAGAACTACCACTAGAACCCACCACTGCACCTGAGAATGGGCCTATATACTGGGCTGTCTTTCATTTTATTGTGGATGAACTGTCTGTGCTTCTAGCAAAGCTAGACCTGTCTGTTTGTGCTCTCACCCATCCTCTCTTGCAATCTCAAAATCATTATTCCATCAAATCCCCCCCCTTTCTCCTGTATTTCTCTTCTTCCCATAAGCATACAAACCTTATTTTTTCTCAGCTAAAAAAAAAATCTTATATTGACCCTACTTATTCTGCCAATTTCCATCCCATTTGTCTGCTCCTCTTTGAAGCAAAACTCCTTAGAGTGTTGTCCTTATTCACTGATTCCAAATTTTCTCTTCCTATTCTTTCTTGAAATTTTTCTAATCAGGCTTTTGTCCCTCTCCATTGAAATTGATGAATTAGCAGCAATTTAAATCAGGTTTTGTATAGGGAAGAACTAGATAGATTGTATGATTCAGAGGTGTATCTGACATCTGGGTGCCGGAGAATTTTCCATACTTAATAAGAGCATCTAGATGCCTATCAGATTAAAATGTTACTCATAATTGAGCCACCAGTGCCTGCAAACCATAACTAACAAGGCTTGGAGAAGTAGAGATTCATCTACTAGGAGCAGTGATTGTCTTTGATAAAGAATCTGAAAGTCAGAGTGGTGCTGTTGAAAAGTCTTTGGAACAATGTATATTTGGATATTGAATGCCTCACATGAAAGTCACACATGCCCAGTGTTATGTGAGCTTACTAAGTGAATTGCCAGAAAGTCAGTCCCAACTCACAGTGACTCCAAGTGTGTCAGGGTAGAATTGTGTTCCATAGGGTTTTCAATGGCTGATATTTTGGAATCAGGCCTCCCCACCCCCAACCCACCCCACCCAGGTACCTCTGCATGAACACAAACTGCCAAACTTTCATTAGCAACCAAGCGTGTTAACCATTTGTACTGCCCAGGGATTCTTTCTGAGCTTATTAAAATAGATCAAAGAAACTCCTTCATGAAGTATCTAGCTGTACATTTGTGTTTAAGCCAAACGACATAATTTTATAGAAAATTGGAGAATTTCATGGAAGAAGAAAAGTGATCTGTTGCTAATTAAGGGGCCTGATCTACTTTATAAGCTATGACGGGACTGCTATTGAAAAGTATAAAAAATACAGTGTTTATGCTTGTGGATGAGAGCTTATACTACATAGAAACTAGAGGGTTAGGGAGGAATCAGCTGGCGAAGAGAGTCCAATGCCAGGAATTTGAGAGGGTGGTTTTGAGTTGTGGTTAGAACACAACACTGAAATGTTAGTGGAGCATGAGCCCTCTGAGCTATAGATACAACAGTGATTAATAGAAAGTTGGCAGAGTCTGGTATTAAGAATTATATATGCTTTCAAAACCCACGAATGCCTGCTTTCTACAGAAGAATGTCTGACATCAGTCAAAAAGTTGCTCAATAATGCAGGTGGTTGCTGAGACATATGTCAAGTTTGTGAAGCTACATCATCAGAAGCACCTTAACATGTATGTCAAGACTTGAGGGATTTTTGCATCATGGTGTTGTGGAGGTCAGTGTGAAAAATCATATCCTATTGGTGCAAGTTGCTTCAGAAACTGTTACAATAAAGAGAATTTAAGGCTCCAGGAAGAGCAGAAAGTCTCTCAGTTTCTCGCTTCTAGTAAATAGATTTGGGAAGAAGAAATGGGAGAGGCAAAATTACTAGAAAAACAAGATGGAAAAGTCAGGTGTTTGGGACTGACGGCAACAGTTGGGGGAGCTGGCCTGATGCCCACAGATTATGCTCCCTGATCTAATCACAGACCAGCCAAATCTCAGGGAAGGGAAGTGAAAAGACCGTTCACCACTGGCCAGGAAGTTCCCCCAGAAGATGCCAGGGGATCTGCTCTGAGGCTGTGCTTACCAGTTGGCTTACAGCTGGCACAAAAAAGCAGTTGTATCCATCTACTCAGCCTTTGAACCCTTAGCACCTAGGAGTCCCAAGTACAATTTGAGGGCAGATTCAGACAAAAAATATAAAAGAGTTCCTGCGACTGCATAAAGTAGAAAATACCATGGATGAAACAAAGGCGGGAATCTTGGGATAAAATATGCAATTATAAAGAACAATGATGAATCCATGGAATATCTCACAACATTGATGAATCTGGAAAGCATTATGCTGAGTGAAATAAGTCAATCACTAAAGAACAAATATTGTATGACACCACTATTATAAAAACTCAAGGAAAGTTTTACACACAGAAAGAAATAATCTTTGATGGTTATGGGGCGGGGTGAGGAGGGGAAATCACTAACTAGATAATAGATAAGTGATACTTTGGTGAAGGGAAAGACAGTACACAATATAGGGGAAGTCACAACTTGACCAAGGCAAAGTCATAGAAGCTTCATAGACACATCCAAACTCCCTGAAGGACCAAGGGTTGGGGATCATGATCCTGTGGGACATCTAGGTCAATTGGCATAACAAAGTTCATGAAGAAAATGTTCTACTTCTGAATTTGATGATAGAGTCTGGGGTCCTAAAAGCTTGTGAGTAGCCATCTAAAATATATCTACTGGCTCCATCCCCTCCAGAGCAAAGGAGAATGAAGAAAATCAAAGACACAAGGGAAATTAGCAGTCCTAATGGGCCACAAATACCACAGCCTCCACCAGCCTGAGCCCAAAACAACTAGGTGGTATACGGCTACCACCATGGACTGCTCTAATAGGGATCTCATAGAGGGTCCTGGAGAAAGCAGGAGAAAAATGTAGAACAAAATTAAATTCACACACATGAAAAAAAGACCAGACTTACTGGTCTGACAGAGACTAGAAGAACCCCCAAGACTATGGCCCCTGGGCACCCTTTTAACTCAGAACTGAAGTCACTCCTGAAGTTCATCCTTTAGCCAATGATTAGACAGGTCTATAAAACAAACAATAATACAAGTGAGGAACATGCTTCATAGTTCAATCCTGCATACAAGACTAAATAGGCACACCTGCCCCAAAAGCAAAGACAAGAAAGCAGGAAGGGTCAGGACAGAACAAATGGAAATGGGGAAACCGGAGTGGAGAAGGGGAGGGTGTTGACACATCACAGAGATTGCAACCAATGTCTCAAAATAATTTGTGTATTAGTTGTTGAATGAGAAACTAATTTGCTCTGTAAACTTTCACCTAAAACACAATCCAAAAAAAAGAAAAAAAATAAGAGATGGGCTGGAGTGATGAGTGATTTTACTATCATGAAGAAAAATCTTAGCAAAAGCACCCTTTTTAGAATACAGTGCCCCTGGAATGGACTGCTGACATGAATGAGTTGCCTACATAGAGGTTGGCTCTGGATTTGAGAGGGAGGGTACATAGCAAAGGACCTAGGAAGCTGAACTGGTCGCCTTTCCTGACTACCTAGGTAGTAAGAACTACTGGAGATATAAACTGACACTGGAGGAGAAAATGAAGTCCCAGGAAATATTTTGCCTATGTAGGGAGATATATGGGCTCAAGCAAAACAGCGATCATGAGGATAGCACAGAACGAGCAGTGTTTCATTCTGTTGTACATAGGGTCACTATAAGTCTGAATCAACTCGAAGACCCCTAACAACAACAGGGAGATATGTCCTAGGAAAAGAGAGAAAATTATTTCATCCATTTAAGTGACTGGCTACCTAGGGAGACATTCTGTAACACAATTGCAGATGTACAAGGCAGAAAAGAAGGATGGGATGGGCCAAAGTGCTCCAGGTAAATTCTGTATATCGTTATCTTCTGGAGGTGACACGCACTGTGTATAAGGAATATGTTAGAAGTAAATTTTTTAAGGGATATGTAACAATATAGTGAAACTTTTATCTTTTTAGCAGCAGATACGAAAATTCCTTTGAGGAGAATGATCTGCTTTGTTAAAACCACGCTTGATAAAACAACTATGGAGAAGACAACCCAAGCTGGAAGTGGGCTTTTCTGTGGAATAAGACCTGAGAGGAAGGAGGAGAGGAGCTGAGTTCCCCACTCCAGGAGAATGGATCAAAGGAGACATATGAGTTGGTTACTAGGGTCAGGAGGAAAGGCTGGACATCCAAGGCAAACCCAATGATTTTGACATGTTGTGCATGTAACATTTATTAAACATTCATTAAATCTACATGCCTTGTGTTTAGGTTTTTTCAGAAAGCTGTTAGTGGTACCAACCTATGGGTCAAGTTTTGGTTTAGGTAGACACAGATGGGTTACATAGAAGTGGTGACTGTCTAACAGCTGAGTTATCATTTTCATTGATGCATAAAATTTGTTTTTATGTCTATAGCATTTTTTATATAGTTCTATTTCGATGGCAGTGGGCTTTTTTTTTTTTTTTAATACCCAAAGTATTTTGAGAAACATTTATGAAAACTTGGTCAAAAACATCTCTTTAAATGTTCAAAATATGGTTTGTATAGATAAATGAAAAGTGAATGGTAAGTAAAAAATATTATCAGTTATTGTTAGTCCTTAGTCGGTTTTGATAGCTTCAGTGAAAGCAAAATTTAGTAGTTAACACCCTCATATTTATGCAAAAAGAAATCAGTAAGCTAAATCCAGTGTTCTTATTGTTAGGGAATGCATTAGTGCACACACAAATTAGGGTATAGTCTCACTTCTTAAGACAAGTATTCTTCTACCAGAGAAGCAAAGTACTGACCTTGCTTTTATTTATAATTTTGATATTTTGTTCAGCATGGACATTTTTGTATTAATTATGATTTTTAAAAATATTTCACTTAATACTATTTGTCTTGATTACTAAGTTTTTGGAAACCTCTTAAATTTTGTGCCTGAGGCAATTGCCTCAGTCTCCTTACCCTATTCCTCAGTCTGGACTGTAGCAATGTCACAAGTTTAGGTTAGATGCTGAAATGAGCAGGAATTGCAAGAAGTCTGCAGCATTGACACCTGTAGTTGGAGGAAACTGCTTAAGATATCCTGAATATCTCCTAAATTATTTGATATAAGCTGCACTTTTTGATATGGCCAGTTGTAATGAAAATTTGTACCCTCCAAAGTGAAACCTGATGTACATCTGAAAGAGAGAAGCTTTTAAATTATTTCTAGGTTACACATTTCTTTGAAAGTCTTCAGGGATTCAAGTTAGAAAGTTAACTCCTGTTCTGAACACAGTAAAAAGAGTTATAACCAAACAATGGAGAAGAAACACGGTGGACAATAAAAAAGCTCCTGCTGAGGTGAGACAGATAGTAAGAGCTTCCATCCTGTGTAGGAGGATAAAATGAGGAGACCATTGAGAATTTATGATTTTTCCTTTTGAACTGTGTTCCTCTTTTCATCTTTTAGGATCAAGCTTCGTGTAACTCCACCACTTAAGCCCAGGCAACACTCTTCCTCTATTTTCAACGCTATTGTGTTTTCCATCCTTCTATTTTCCTACACGGTTCCCTGTGGGTGGATTCATCAAAGTACTTTCAATGTAGGCCCAATTCCAGCCAAATTCTTGAGTCAATTACAATAGAATCAACAAATATACTCTCAGTTTTTCCTTGACCTCTACAGCCCCAGTCTAATTGACTTTGGATTCAATCTCTGTCCCGTGCGTGGGATCTGGAGAACCATTCATCTTCTGTATAGCTCATTGATCAATGTTCCTTTAGCGGCCAATAAAATTGCAAATTAAGTGTGTCTGGTATAAGCTCACCTAGCTACTAAGCTTAGCGCCACTATGGCCCCAAATATGAGAACATAGGATTGAGCACTTCTTTACTTTGGACTCATGTATTCTGTTTCAGCATTTCCTGCCTGTAGGACAAAAGTTTCAACGTAAAGAACATCTCTCATTCATCCTTATGCCTTGTCTTTGATCTTGCTCTTGTTGGCTTACTTTCCCTGGAGCTCGATCCTGCCTCATCTCTCAACTGTTGACAATTTCTCCTACATATTCCCAAATTTTTAGGAATGACAACTGTTATATCTTTGTCTTTTTGGGTCCTAAGAATTGAGCTAACACCTGGCTTCCTAAGTTGATTGGTTGCTTTGGAACTTACTGTTAAGGGAATAAGACTACTGGTGTTGTGGCCCCTCAGAAGTTATTTTTATACAGGTCTAATGAACCAAATATAAAAATACAAATATTTGTTGAATGAACAAAGAAAAGGAGTGATGCTGCCTCAATTACTTTTTGTATGATATGGAGGAAAGAGTAAAAATTACATACGGGTAACTGAGCAGTACATGTTGATAATGTTTTTTTAAAGGTGTTTTTGTAAATTCATAATATACTTTGCTTGTGAAATTTGTAAACAGACTCCAGATGCAGTGCCAAAGAAAGGGATTCAAAACTGTTTGACGTGGCACTAAATTGCTATTAGTCTTTAGTCTCCTTGCAGACTCTCGGCCTGGAAGGGCAATGCTCATTTTTGGAGCCCTTGTGGCACAGTGGTTAAGAGCTCAGCTGCTAACCAACAGATCAGCAGATAGAATCCACCAGCTACTTCTTCAAAACCATATGGGGCAGTTCTACTCTGTCCTATAGGATTGCTATGAGTGGGAATCAACTCAACAGCAAAGCAGTGTCTATTAAAAAATATTTTTAGTGCTTTGGAATTATACTTCATAGAACTTTGTGCTAAATGATCAAATTTAATAAAAGTTTGAGCTAATATTCTGAAGACAGAAAATTATGCAGTTGTGATTGTCATTATTGGTGAGGGCTAGTCAGGTCACCAATAGAGACCAACATTTCAATTAGAGGCCTTCGTTTTTAAGTATGCTCACTTAAATTGTCAAAAGATATAAAAACATATTTAGGGAGACAGGGCATATGGGATCTCTCTGTACTTTCTAGGCATGATTTTTCTGTAAACCTAAACTACCTTAAAAATAAAGTGTATTAAATAAAAACATATTTAGCTATACAAATAACAAATCAACCCTTTATAAATCAAGTAAGTTACGCAAATAAAATTTTATTGAACCTTAAGTTACCCTGACTCTTCTCTTTCTCTTATACCCCATATTCAATCCACATTAGTTTTATTATTATTATTATTACTATTACAACAAATTATCACAATTTCAGTGGCTTAAGCAATGTGAATTTTTTGTCCTATAGTTCTGTAGATTAGAAGTCTGGTACGGGTCTCACTGGGCTAAAATCAGAATGTTGGCTGGGATGCTTTCCTTTCTGGAAGATCTAGGGGAGAATCCATTTCCTTGCTTTTTATATTTTCTAGAGGCCACACATATTCCTTGGCTTATGGTCCCCTTCCTCTATATTCAAAGCCAGCAATGGTACATCTCTCTGTGCCTTTCTTCAGTAGTCACATCTTGCTCTGATTCACTCATTTGCCTCCCCCGTCCACTTTTGAAGATTATTGCCTTGTGCCCCTCCAGATAATCCAGCACGATCTTCCTATTTTGGGGCCAGCTCATTTGCAACCTTAATTCCATCTGTAGCCTTAATTCCCTTTTGCCAAGTAATTACGTACAGATGGGTTCCAGGTCATGGACATCTTTGGGGTGCTCTTTTTCTGCCTGCAACACAGCAAATTGCTCCCAAGAACCAAGACGGTTTTCTCTACTTTCCAAACATATCAGACTCTACCACTTCTCAGCACCACCGCTGCTCCACAGCTAACACTGTGGCCAAGCATCATCATCTCTTGCCAGGATTATTACTTTCGCTTTCTAAATGGTCTCACTGCTTCATCCTTGCCCTCTATAGTCTATTTATTCTCCACACAGGAGCCCAGTGAGTCTCATAAAATATAAGTAAGGTTTGCATCATTTTCTGATTCAACACCAGGCCTTCCAAGACCTGACCAAAGTTACCTCCCTGGCCTCACCTCTGCCACACTTTCCTTTTCTCACTCTGTTTCAACCATTTTGATATCTTTTTTTTTTAACTTTTATTGAGCTTCAAGTGAATGTTTACAAATCAAGTCAGTCTGTCACATGTAAGTTTATATACATCTTACTCCATACTCCCACCTGCTCTACCCCCAATGAGTCAGCCCTTCCAGTCTGTCCTTTTGTGACAATTTTGCCAGCTTCCAACTCTCTCTATCGTCCCATCCCCCCTTCCAGACAGGAGACGCCAACACAGTCTCAAGTGTCCACCTGATATAATTAGCTCACTCTTCATCAGCATCTCTCTCCCACCCATTGTCCAGTCCCTTTCATGTCTGATGAGTTGTCTTCGGGGATGGTTCCTGTCCTGTGCCAACAGAAGGTTTGGGGACCATGACAACCGGGATTCCTCTAGTCACAGTCAGACCATTAAGTATGGTCTCTCTATGAGAACTTGGGGTCTGCATCCCACTGATCTCCTGCTCCCTCAGGGGTTCTCTACTGTGCTCCCTGTCAGGGCAGTCATCGATTGTGACAGGGCACCAACTAGCTCTTCTGGTCTCAGGATGATGTAGGTCTCTGGTTCATGTGGCCCTTTCTGTCTCTTGGGCTCTTCGTTGTCGTGTGACCTTGGTGTTCTTCATTCTCCTTTGCTCCAGGTGGGTTGAGACCAATTGATGCATCTTAGATGGCCGCTTGTTAGCATTTAAGACCCCAGACGCCACATTTCAAAGTGGGATGCAGAATGTTTTCATAATAGAATTATTTTGCCAATTGACTTAGAAGTCTCCTCAAACCATGTTCCCCAGACCCCCGCCCTTGCTCCGCTGACCTTTGAAGCTTTCATTTTATCCCAGAAACTTCTTTGCTTTTGATCCAGTCCAATTGAGCTGACCTTCCATGTATTGAGTGTTGTCTTTCCCTTCACCTAAAGCAGTTCTTATCTACTAACTAATCAGTAAAAAACCCTCTCTCTCCCTCCCTCCCTCGTAACCACAAAAGTATGTGTTCTTCTCAGTTTTTACTATTTCTCAATATCTTATAATAGTGGTCTTATACAATATTTGTCCTTTTGCCTCTGACTGATTTTGCTCAGCATAATGCCTTCCAGGTTCCTCCATGTTATGAAATGTTTCAGAGATTCGTCACTGTTCTTTATCGATGCGTAGTATTCCATTGTGTGAATATACCACAATTTATTTACCCATTCATCCGTTGATGGGCACCTTGGTTGCTTCCAGCTTTTTGCTATTGTAAACAGAGCTGCAATAAACATGGGTGTGCATATATCTGTTTGTGTGAAGGCTCTTGTATCTCTAGGGTATATTCTGAGGAGTGGGATTTCTGGGTTGTACGGTAGTTCTATTTCTAACTGTTTAAGATGACGCCAGATAGATTTCCAAAGTGGTTGTACCATTTGACATTCCCACCAGCAGTGTATAAGAGTTCCAATCTCTCCGCAGCCTCTCCAACATTTATTATTTTGTGTTTTTTGGATTAATGCCAGTCTAGTTGGTGTGAGATGGAATCTCATCGTAGTTTTAATTTGCATTTCTCTAATGGCTAATGATCGAGAACATTTTCTCATGTATCTGTTAGCTGCCTGAATATCTTCTTTAGTGAAGTGTGTGTTCATATCCTTTGCCCACTTCTTGATTGGGTTGTTTGTCTTTTTGTGGTTGAGTTTTGACAGAATCCTATAGATTTTAGAGATCAGGCGCTGGTCGGAGATGTCATAGCTGAAAATTCTTTCCCAATCTGTAGGTGGTCTTTTTCCTCTTTTGGTGAAGTCTTTAGATGAGCATAGGTGTTTGATTTTTAGGAGCTCCCAGTTATCGGGTTTCTCTTCTTCATTTTTGGTAATGTTTTGTATTCTGTTTATGCCTTGTATTAGGGCTCCTAGGGTTGTCCCTATTTTTTCTTCCATGATCTTTATCGTTTTAGTCTTTATGTTTAGGTCTTTGATCCACTTGGAGTTAGTTTTTGTGCATGGTGTGAGGTATGGGTCCTGTTTCATTTTTTTGCAAATGGATATCCAGTTATGCCAGCACCATTTATTAAAAAGACTATCTTTTCCCCATTTAACTGACACTGGAGCTTTGTCAAATATCAGCTGCTCATATGTGGATGGATTTATATCTGGGTTCTCAATTCTGTTCCATTGGTCTATGTACCTGTTGTTGTACCAGTACCAGGCTGTTTTGACTACTGTGGCTGTATAATAGGTTCTAAAATCAGATAGAGTGAGACCTCCTACTTTCATCTTTTTCAGTAATGCTTTGCTGATCCTAGGCTTCTTTCCCTTCCATATGAAGTTGGTGATTTGTTTCTCTATCACATTAAAAAATGACATTGGAATTTGGATCGGAAGTGCATTGTATGTATAGATGGTTTTTGGTAGAATAGACATTTTTACTATGTTAAGTCTTCCTATCCATGAGCAAGGTATGTTTTTCCACTTAAGTATCTCCTTTTTACTTTCTTGTAGTAGAGCTTTGTAGTTTTCTTTGTATAGGTCTTTTACATCCTTGGTGAGATTTATTCCTAAGTATCTTATCTTCTTGGGGGCTACAGTGAACGGTATTGATTTGGTGATTTCCTCTTCGGTGTTCTTTTTGTTGATGTAGAGGAATCCAAGTGATTTTTGTATGTTTATCTTATAACCAAACTCTTCTATTAGTTTCAGTAGTTTTCTGGAGGATTCCTCAGGGTTTTCTGTGTATAAGATAATGTCATCTGCAAATAGAGATAATTTTACTTCCTCCTTGCCAATCCGGATGCCCTTTATTTCTTTATCTAGCCTAATTGCCCTGGCTAGGACTTCTAGCACGATGTTGAATAAGAGCGGTGATAAAGGGCATCCTTGTCTGGTTCCCGTTCTCAAGGGAAATGCTTTCAGGTTCTCTCCATTTAGAGTGATGTTGGCTGTTGGATTTGCATAAAAAAAAAAAAAAAAGATGCCCTTTATTATGTTGAGGAATTTTCCTTCAATTCCTATTTTGGTGAGAGTTTTTATCATAAATGAGTGTTGGACTTTGTCAAATGCCTTTTGTGCATCAATTGATAAGATCATGTGGTTTTTGTCTTTTGTTTTATTTATGTGGTGGATTACATTAGTGGTTTTTCTGATATTAAACCAGCCTTGCATCCCTGGTATAAATCCCACTTGATCATGGTGAATTATTTTTTTGATGTGTTGCTGGATTCTATTGGCTAGAATTTTGTTGAGGGTTTTTGCATCTATGTTCATGAGGGATATAGGTCTGTAATTTTCTTTTTTTGTAATGTCTTTACCTGGTTTTGGTATCAGGGAGATGGTGGCTTCATAGAATGAGTTGAGTAGTATTCCGTCATTTTCTATGCTTTGAAATACCTTTAGTAGTAGTGGTGTTAACTCTTCTCTGAAAGTTTGGTAGAACTCTGCAGTGAAGCCGTACGGGCCAGGGCTTTTTTTTTGTTGGGAGATTTTTGATTACCGTTTCAGTTTTTTTTTTTTGTTATGGGTCTATTTAGTTGTTCTACTTCTGAGTGTGTTAGTTTAGGTAGGTAGTGTTTTTCCAGGAATTCATCCATTTCTTCTAGGTTTGCAAATTTGTTAGAGTACAATTTTTCGTAATAATCTGATATGATTCTTTTAATTTCAGTTGGGTTTCTTGTGATGTGGCCCTTCTCGTTTCTTATTCGGGTTATTTGTTTCCTTTCCTGTATTTCTTTAGTTAGTCTAGCGAATGGTTTATCAATTTTGTTAAGTTTTTCAAAGAACCAGCTTTTGGCTTTGTTAATTCTTTCAATTGTTTTTCTGTTCTCTAATTCATTTAGTTCAGCTCTAATTTTTATTATTTGTTTTCTTCTGGTGCCTGATGGGTTCTTTTGTTGCTCACTTTCTATTTGTTCAAGTTGTCGCGACAGTTCTCTGATTTTGGCTCTTTCTTCTTTTTGTATGTGTGCATTTATCGATATAAATTGGCCTCTGAGCACTGTTTTTGCTGTGTCCCAGAGGTTTTGATAGGAAGTATTTTCATTCTCGTTGCATTCTATGAATTTCCTTATTCCCTCCTTGATGTCTTCTATAACCCAGTCTTTTTTCAGGAGGGTATTGTTCAGTTTCCAAGTATTTGCTTTCTTTTCCCTAGTTTTTCTGTTATTGATTTCTAGTTTTTTTGCCTTGTGGTCTGAGAAGATGCTTTGTAATATTTCGATGTTTTGGATTCTGCAAAGATTTGTTTTATGACCTAATATGTGGTCTATTCTAGAAAATGTTCCATGTGCGCTAGAAAAAAAGTATACTTTGCAGCAGTTGGGTGGAGAGTTCTGTATAAGTCAATGAAGTCAAGTTGGTTGATTGTTGTAATTAGGTCTTCCTTGTCTCTATTGGGCTTCTTACTGGATGTCCTGTCCTTCTCCGAAAGTGGTGTGTTGAAGTCTTCTACTATAATTGTGGAGGTGTCTGTCTCACTTTTCAGTTCTGCTAAAATTTGATTTATATATCTTGCAGCCCTGTCATTGGGTGCATAAATATTTAATATGGTTAGGTCTTCCTGATCAATTGTCCGTTTTATCATTATATAGTGTCCTTCTTTATCCTTTGTGGTGGATTTAAGTCTAAAGTCTATTTTGTCAGAAATTAATATTGCTACTCCTCTTCTTTTTTGCTTGTTGTTTGCTTGATATATTTTTTTCCATCCTTTGAGTTTTAGTTTGTTTGTGTCTCTAAGTCTAAGGTATATCTCTTGTAGGCAGCATATAGACGGATCGTGTTTCTTTATCCAGTCCGAGACTCTCTGTCTCTTTATTGGTGCATTTAGTCCATTTACATTCAGCGTAATTATAGATAAATAAGTGTTTAGTGTTGTCATTTTGATGCCTTTTTATGTGTGTTGTCGACAATTTCATTTTTCCACATACTTTTTGTGCTGAGACGTTTTTCTTAGTAAATTGTGAGATCCTCATTTTCGTAGTGTTTGACTTTGTTTGTTGAGTCGTTACGTTTTTCTTGGCTTTTATCTTGAGTTATGGAGTTGTTATACCTCTTTGTGATTACCTTAATATTTACCCCTCTTTTTCTAAGTAAAAACCTAACTTGTATTGTTCTATATCGCCTTGTATCACTCTCCATATGGCAGTTCTATGCCACCTGTATTTAGTCCCTCTTTTTGATTATTGTGATCTTTTACATATTGACTGCAGTGATTCCCTGTTATGAGCAATTTTTTTTAATTAATCTTAATTTGTTTTTGTGATTTCCCTATTTGAGTTGATATCAGGATGTTCTGTTTTGTGACCTTGTGTTGTGCTGGTATCGGATATTACTGGTTTTCTGACCAAACAATGTCCTTTAGTATTTCTTGTAGATTTGGTTTGGTTCTGCAAATTCTCTAAGCTTGTGTTTATCTGTAAATATCTTAATTTCGCCTTCATATTTCAGAGAGAGTTTTGCTGGATATATGATCCTTGGCTGGCAGATTTTCTCCTTCAGTGCTCTGTATGTGTCGTCCCATTCCCTTCTTGCCTGCATGGTTTCTGCTGAGTAGTCTGAACTTGTTCTTATTGATTCTCCCTTGAAGGAAACCTTTCTTTTCTCCCTGGCTGCTTTTAAAATTTTCTGTTTATCTTTAGTTTTGGCAAGTTTGATGATAATATGTCTTGGTGTTTTTCCTTTTGGATCAATCTTAAATGGGGTTCGATGAGCATCTTGGATAAATATCCTTTTGTCTTTCATGATGTCAGGGAAGTTTTCTGTCAGCAGATCTTCAACTATTTTCTCTGTGTTTTCTGTCCTCCCTCCCTGTTCTGGGACTCCAATCACATGCAAGTTATCCTTCTTGATAGAATCCCACATGATTCTTAGGGTTTGTTCGTTTTTTTTAATTCTTTTATCTGATTTTTTTTCAGCTATGTTGGTGTTAATTCCCTGGTCCTCCAGATGTCCCAGTCTGCATTCTAATTGCTCGAGTCTGCTCCTCTGACTTCCTATTGCTTTGTCTAATTCTGTAATTTTATTGTTAATCTTTTGGATTTCTGCATGCTGTCTCTCTATAGATTCTTGCAACTTATTAATTTTTCCACTATAAAAAAAAAATTTCCACTATGTTCTTAAATAATCTTTTTGAGTTCTTCAACTGTTTTATCAGTGTGTTCCTTGGCTTTTTCTGCAGTTTGCCTTATTTCGTTTGTGATGTCTTGAAGCATTCTGTAAATTAGTTTTTTATATTCTGTATCTGATAATTCCAGGATTGTATCTTCATTTGGGAAAGATTTTGATTCTTTTGTTTGGGGGGTTGTAGAAGCTGTCATGATCTGGTTCTTTATGTGGTTTGATATAGTCTGCTGTCTCCGAGCCATCACTGGGAAGCTTGTTTTTCCAGAAAATCTGCTAAAAAAAAAAAAAATGGAGTCAGATCCCTATCACAACTGCCTTTGGATTATAACCGCCACCTTGTTCCCTGTTAAGGATGAAAGTCCGAGATTTGGATCATATATGCTTGGCTGTTGCCGGTTCTGTGTTTTTAGTCCAATTAGGGATGGATTTTTGGTCCCTGGGTTTTTTGTGGTTCCTTCTCTCAGGTCGGCAGAATGGGTCAGGAAAAGACCAAAAGAAAAAAAAGTGGGGGGGGAAGCAAAGCCGCCGCGGAGCCGGAGCTGTTCTCCCTCCGGCTGAGGAAATTCCAATGTTAATGAAGCCGCCTGGGAAGGGTGGGGGAGGGATCAGAGAGATAGGAGAGTAGCACCTTGGAATATAGCCAGAGTTGCTTGTCTTGCTTGGAATGAGTATTTTATCTGAGATTCCCAAGGGGCCTGTCGCCTATGTGTGCTGGCTGTGTGAAGATTGCCCCCCGGGGTCTGGCCTGCTGAAGCCGCGGTCAGATCCTCCGCTGCCAGTCTAAAGCCCAGCGTCAAGGTTCCCCTGCTGGGAGGCTGCACTCCCGGCTCCAAAATCAGTCGCTGCCTCCGGGGGACTTCTTGTCCCACCAGCTGTGTTGCCACGCCGCCCCGCGGACTGGCTGGGCCCCCTCCCGGGGTTAGTTCAGGGGAATAGAGCTGTGCCCTGTGCTTGCACCATGACAGCGCCCAGTGAAAAGGCTGGCGCCAAGGTTCCCCGGCTGGGAGACTGCACTCCCGGCTCCAAAACCAGTCACTGCCTCCCGGGGACTTCTCCCACCAGCCGCGTAGCCACGCCGCCCACTCGGACCGGCTGGGCCCACTCCCGGGTTCAGTTCAGCGGGGTAGGGCTGCGCCCCATGTTTGCGCCGTCACAAGATTTATGAGTTCAGCTCCCCTGGGCCCAGAAGCCCAGCACCAAGGTTACCTGACTGGGATGCTGGCTCCAGGCTCTGAAAACAGTTGCTGCTTCCCCGTATTTGTTCGTTTTCCGTCTCTAAATCTGTGTTTGTTGTTCAGGGTTCGTAGATTGTTATGTATGTGATCGATGCACTTGTTTTTCCGAGTCTTTGTTGCAAGAGGGATCTGAGGTAGCGTCTCCCTAGTCCACCATCTTGGCCCCACCTCCCCATTTTGATATCTTAATGTTATGCCAATAGGCCAGGATTGTTTCCTCTCAAAGTCTTTGTATGTTTCCCTCTACTTAGATCCCCCCATGTGTCTGTTACTTTGTTGTACTGTGGGGGCTTGCATGTTGATGTGATGCTGGAAGCTATGCCACCAGTATTCAGATACCACCAGGGTCACCCATGGAAGACAGGCTTCAGCTGCGCTTCCAGACTAAGACAGACAAGGAAGAAGGACCCAGCAGTCTACTTCTGAAATAATTAGCCAGTGAAAATCTTACGAATAGCAGTCGAACATTATTTGATATAGTGCCAGAAGATGAGCCCTCCAGGTTGGAAGGCACTCAAAAGACGATGGGGGAAGAGCTGGCTCCTCAAAGTAGAGTAGAACTTAATGATGTGGATGGAGTAAAGCTTTCAGGATCTTCTTTTGCTGATGTGGCACAACCCTGTGGAAACAGATGATGGAAAATCTTAACATCATCAGTCAGAACAAGGCCAGAGGCCGACTGTGAAACAGATCATCAATTGCTCACATGTAAGTTCAAGCTGAAACTGAAGAAAATCAGAGCAAGTCCACGAGATCCAAAATACAACCTTGGGTATATCCCACCTGAATTTAGAGACCATCTCAAGAATAGATTTGACACGTTGGACACTAATAACGGAAGACCAGATGAGTTGTGGAATGACATCTAGGACATTATACATGAAGAAAGCAAGAGGTCATTGAAAAGGCAGGAAAGAAAGAAAAGACGAAGATGGATGTCAGAGGGACTCTGAAACTTGCTCTCAAACATTGAGCCGCTAAAGCAAAAGAAAGAAATGATGAAGTGAAAGAACTAAACAGAAGATTTCAAGAGGCAGCTCAAAAAGATAAAGTGTTGTAATGACAAGTGCAAAGACCTGGAGATGGAAAACCAAAAGGAGAGAACATGCTTGGCATTTCTCAAGCTGAAAGAACTGAAGAACAAATTCAAGCCTCAAGTGGCATAGTGAAGAATTCTATGGGGAAAATATTAAACAGCACAGGAAGCATCAAAAGAAGGTGGAAGGAATACACAGAGTCATTATACCAAAAAGTATGAGTCGACGTTCAACGATTTCAAGAGGTAGCATATGATCAGGAACCAATGGTACTGAAGGAAGAAACCCAAGCTGCCCTGAAGGCATTGGTGAAAAACCAGGCTCCAGGAATTGACAGAATATCAATTGAGATGTTTCAACAAATGGATGCAGGGCTGGAAGTGCTCACCAGTCTATGCCAAGAAATACGGAAGACAGACAGCCTCCTGGCCGACTGACTAGAAGAGATCCATATTTATGCCTATTCCTAGGAAAGGTGATCCAACCAAATGCAGAAATTATTGAACAATATCATTACTATCACACGCAAGTAAAATTTTGCTGAAGATCATTCAAAAGAGGCTGCAGCAGTATACAGACAGGGAACTGCCAGAAATTCAGGCCAGATTCATAAGAGGATATGGAACCAGGGATATCATTGCCGATGTCAGGTGGATCCTGGCTGAAAGCAGAGAATACCAGAAGGATGTTTACCTGTGTTTTATTGACCACCCAAAGGCATTCAACTGTATGGATCATAACAAATTATGGATAACATTTCAGAGAATGGGAATTCCAGAACACTTAATTGTGCTCACAAGGAACCCGTACATAGACCATGAGGAAGTTGTTTGGACAGAACAAGGGGATACCGAACGGTTTAAAGTCAGGAAAGTGTACGTCAGGGTTGTATCCTTTCACCATACCTATTCAATCTCTATGCTGAGCAAGTGATTCAAGAAGCTGGAGTATATGAAGAAGAATGAGGCATCAAAACTGGAAGAAGACTCATTAACAACCTGTTTTATGCAGATGACACAACTTTGCTTGCTGAAAGTGAAAAGGACTTAAAACATTTACTGATGAAGATCAAAGACCACAACCTTCAGTGTGGATTGCACCTCAACATAAAGAAAAACAAAAATCCTCACAACTGGACCAATGAGCAACATCATGATAAATGGAGTAAAGGTTGAAGTTGTCAAGGATTTCATTTTACTTGGTACAATCAACAGCCATGGAAGCAGCAGTCAAGAAATCAAAAGACACATTGCATTGGACAAATCGGAGGCAAAGGACTTCTTTAAGGTGTTGAAAAGCAGAGATGTCATCTTGAAGACTAAGGTGCACCTGGCCCAAGCCATGGTATTTTCAATCACATCATATGCATGTGAAAACAGTACAATGAATAAGGAAGACCGAAGAAGAATTGACTCCTTTCAGTTGTGGTGTTGGTGAAGAATATTGAATATACCATGGACTGCTAAAAGAACGAACAAATCTGTCTTGGAAGGAGTACAACCAGAATGTTCCTTAGAAGTAAGGAAGGTGAGACTGTCTTACATATTTTAGACGTTGTCAGGAGGGATCACTCCCCGGAAAAGGTCATCATGATTGGTAAAATATAGGGCCAGCGGAAAAGAGGAAGGCCCTCAAAGAGGTGGATTGACACCGTAGCTGCAACAATGAGCTCAAGCATAGCAATGATTGTAAGGATGGCGCAGGACAGGGCACTGTTTTCTTCTGTTGTGCGTAGGGTCGCTATGAGTTGGAACCGACTGGATGGCACCTAAAAACAACAACAACTTATAATGTTTTTTCTTCACATGTCTCTATGTTTCACTCCTTTAAAATACCAGCTAATGAAGGATATTTTCCCTGGAAATCCCTATCTAAAATACCACTCTTGCACAGTCTCAATCTAATTTTATTTTTCTTTATAGCAATTACCAGGATCTGACATATAACATATTACCAGTCTCCTGCCAATAAAATATAAGCACCATGAGGACAGTGAATTTCATTCATTGTTGAATCCTTAGTATCTGGAAGAATACTTTGCACAGAGTGTGTGTCCAATAAATATTTGTCAAGTGGTTATTGCACTGAAGAAATCCATCATATGAAATCTTCCCTCTGTGGTTCATCTTGAAGATTTCTGAACACGTTCTGACAAGTAGCTTTCATATGTGTCTTTGCTCTTATATTTTAAGAATTATCTCTAGCCAGCATTAATATTTGTTCTCTCACCAAGGAACCGGTCTAACATCTTCATCTTTTTATCTAGGTCATGGATGCCACAGTTCATAATTCTTCTTTTATTCATAGAAGAAATGTCTGGTAAATAAATCTAGATACAGAAATGCTTTATGGCATTTGCATTATACTCTAACTAATCCTGCTATAGTTACTGTCATTACTGTCCTTGTTTGACCTTAATCACTGAAATAAATTAAGATTGTTCTCTTGTTAGCAAATGCATTAATTTTTCTTTTTGTATGGGATCATTTGGCTAATCTAAATTGAGATTACTAATAGAGGAAAGCATACATATATATGTAAATTATTATTTAAAAATGAATGGTTTAAGAAAATTCTCACACAATTAAAATATCAGATTTGAAACAAAACAACATCAAAATTCCAATTTTTTTTTGACACAGTTAGTGTGCTATACATTCTGGGTGCCTATTAATAGTCTATAAGGCAGTTATACATATTTTATACAAAGAAAAAATACAAAAGGATGTCTTAAAAGGCTATACCTTTGTAGATAATAAGCTGCTTACAAAAACACATTCATGAAAAAATTATTTATATTTATTTGGAACAGGAAAAAGCTGCCATTTTGGAAGGTGAGATGTGACAAGCAACTAGTAATAACTATTAACAGTATTTGGTCTTGAATTGGGTACCTGAATACTTACTTCCAATCACCTCAGAAAGTAGTTACCAGGTGTAATTTAACCAACCAAAACTTTTACGTAAAGTGTTCAATGGCTGAATTTTTTGGAAGAAGGTCACCAGGCCTTTTTTTCTGAGGCACCTCTGAGTGGACTTGAATCTCCAACATTTTAGTAAGCAACCAAGTGTTTGTACAACCTGAACGGTTGGAGATTCTAGTCTACCCAGAGATGTCTCAGAGAAAGGCCTGATGATCTACGTCCAAAAAAATCCAACCATTGAAAACCCTATGGAGCATAGTTCTACTGACACACTTGAAATCTCCATGAGCCAGAGTCAAATTGACACCAACTCTTTTTATGCATCTATAGTTTCTCAGTTTGGCTTATTATTATGATTAATTTGCAAAGAAAGTGTTTTCCTTCTTTATACCTTGTGTTTCCCAGGCATCCCTACAAAACTGAAAAACAATTATTGCTAAACAAGTAATTTCTTTTATATGAATCAGCACAAAGCTTGTTCGTATGAGGTGAAGGTTAAAGATGTCCCAAATGTCCAAATTTTCCAAGCTGCTATACCACTCCATCATCTCTAAAATCAACTGCTCCCTCCTGCCTCAGTGCTCTCCCTTCTGTCTTTGGGTCCCTTAATTCTCTGCAAAGTCTCACAGAACTCACAAACCATATAAAGGAAATGGCTCATGTGATAGTGGAGGCTGGCAAGTCCTAGATTCTTGGCATCAGTCATAGTCTTCCCCCTGTGCCCAAAGGTGCTCACCTTTCTCACTCAATGGGCCAGGGAGCCCACTGTACTGTCTGCTGCAGGTCTTTTCTGAGGATCTCTCCTCTGGGTCTCTCCTGTGAGTCTTTCCTGCTGGTACCTCCTGCTAGTCTCTCCTTCCTTGGTGGTGGTGGGCTCTTCTCTTGCCTGCCTCTGCAATGGCTCATTTCAAACCCAGTGGAATGACAAAACTGATCAATCTCCTTGGTGAGCCACAATTACCCTATCACACAGTCCCACTCAATCACCTGAGTGGGAGCTACAAGAACAGGATTAAAAAGGCGACACAAAAAGCAATCCATTACACTACAATTGAGATTTGTCTGAAAAATGTCTTGAGATTTTGCCACCATTTCATTTATTTATTTATTTTGTAATTGTTTATCTGTCTATCATCTGCGTGCCTGCCCGCCTGCCCTCCTGCCTGCCTGCCTATCATCTATCTGCCTATCTGCTTATCATCTATCTACCTATCTATCTATCTATCTATCTATCTATCTATCTATCTATCTATCTATCTATCTATCTATCTATCTATCTATCTATCTATCTATCTATCTAATCTATCATCTATCTATCATCTCTCTATCTATCATCTATCTATCTATCTATCATCTATCTATCATCTGTCTATCATCTATCTATCTATCTGTCTATCTGTGTATCTGTCTGCCTATCTATCTGCCTATCATCTATCATCTATCTATCTGCCTATCATCTACCTATCATCTATCTATCTATCTATCTATCATCTATCTGTCTTTCTATCATCTATCTATCTGTCTTTCTATCATCTATCTATCTATCATCTATCTATCTATCTATCAATCATCTATCTATCTATCTGCCTATGTGTGTGTCCGTCTGCCTGTCTGCCTATCTATCTGCCTATCTATCATCTATCTATCTGCCTGTCATCTACCAATCATCTATCTATCTATCATCTATCTGTCTATCTATCTATCATCTATCTATCTATCTATCATCTATCTGCCTATCTGTGTGTCCGTCTGCTTGTCTGCCTATCTATCTATCTGCCTATCTATCTATCTGCCTATCTATCTATCATCTATCTATCTGCCTATCATCTACCAATCATCTATCTATCTATCATCTATCTGTCTATCTATCTATCATCTATCTATCTATCTATCTATCTATCTATCTATCTATCTATCTATCTATCTATCTATCTATCTATCTATCATCTATCTGCCTATCTGTGTGCCTGTCTGCTTGTCTGCCTATCTATCTATCTGCCTATCTATCTATCTATCTATCTGCCTATCTGTCTGTCTATCTATCTATCTATCTATCTATCTATCTATCTATCTATCTATCTATCTATCTATCTATCTATCTATCTATCATCTATCTATCATCTATCTATCTATCTACCTATCATCTACCTCTCATCTGTCTATCTATAATCTCTCATCTATCTATCTATCTATCTATCTATCTATCTATCTATCTATCTATCTATCTATCTATCTGTCTGTCTATCTATCATCCATCCATCATCTATCTATCTATCTATCTATCTATCTATCTATCACCTATCTATCACCTATCTATCTGTCTATCTGTCTGTCTATCTATCTATCTATCTATCATCTATCTATCTATCATCTATCTATCTATCATCTATCTATCTATCATCTAATCTATCTATATCTTGGGAGGAAATACTCTTGAGAAAGAACCTTATGACCTCACCCACTAATAATTTAACTAGAATGAAAAAACCGTGCAAGATTATGACATTCTTATTAAGAACGGTTTGCCTGTTATCACAATTGATACCATCAAAATCATTGATAATTTCTACATTTTGCATCTCACTTTGGAGAGTGGCATCTGGGGTCTTAAATGTGAGCAAGTGGCCATCTAAGAGGCATCAGGGGCCTCATCCTACCTGGAGCAAAGGAGAATGAAGAACACCAAAGACACAACATAATTATGAGCCCAAGAGACAGAAAGGGCCACACAAACCAGAGACTACACCAGCCTGAGACCAGAAGAACTAGATGGTGCACAGCTACAACCAATGCCTGCCCTGACAGGGAACAAAAGAGAGAACCCATGAGGGAGCAGGAGAGCAGTGGGATGCAGACCCTAAATTCTCATTAAAAGACCAGACTTAATGGTCTGACTGAGACTAGATGGACCCCAGAGGTCATGGTCCCCAGACCTTCTGTTAGCCCAAGACAGGAACCATTCCCAAAGCCAACTCTTCAGACAGGGATTGGACTGGACTATGGGATAGGGAATGATACTGGTGAAGAATTAGCTTCTTGGATCAAGTAGACACATGAGACTATGCTGGAATCTCCAGTCTGGAGGGGAGATGAGAGAGCAGAGGGGGTCAGAAGCTGGTTGAATAGACATGAAAATAGAGAATGGAGGGGAGGAGTGTGCTGTCTCATTAGGGGGAAAGCAATTAGGAGTATATAGCAAGATGTATAAATTTTTGTATGAGAGACTGACTTGTGAACTTTCACTTAAAGCACAATAAAAATTAAAAAAAAATCCTTGGTAATTTCTGTGGCAGAATAAATGTTACAAAAAGAGCTCTCAGAATTTTTTTTTCTTGTATTTTATTTTGATGAGTAAAATTGTTAGTCTCTTTTGTGGTTACCTTAATATTTACCCCTATTTTTCTGAGTTTGAACCAAATTTTTTTTATTTATATTGCCTTGACTTTCTCTCCATATAAAAAGATCTATGACTACATTTTTTAGTCCCTCTTTATTGTTTTAATGTTGTTTTCTTTTACATAATGACATCACTGTTTCCCTGTTTTGGGTTTTTTTTTTTTTTAATCTTGATTTATTTTTGTGATTTTCCTATCTGGGTTGACATCTGGATGCTCTGTCTTGTGTTCTAGTCTTGGGTTGATATCTGATATTATTGATTTCCTAACCAGAGAACTCCCTTTAGTATTTATTGAAGTTTTGGTTTGGTTTTTACAAATTCCCTAAACTTCTGTTTATCTGTAAATGTCCTAATTTCACCTTCATATTTGAGAGACAGTTTTGCTGGATATATGATTCTTGGCTGGCAATTTTTTTTTTCTTTCAATGCTTTATATAAGTCATCCCATTGCCTTCTTGCCTGCATGGTTTCTGCAGAGTAGTCTGAGCTTATTCTTATTGACTCTCCTTTGTAGGTGACTCTTTGTTTATCCCTAGCTCCTCTTAAAATTCTCTCTGTATCTTTGGTTTTGGCAAGTTTGGTTATAATATGTCTTGGTGACTTTCTTTTGAGATCTACTTTCTGTGGCATTTGATGAGCATCTTGGGTAGATATCTTTTCATCTTTCACAATATCAGGGAAGTTTTATGCCAACAAATCTTCAACAGTTCTCTCTGTATTTTCTGTTATCCCTCCCTGTTCTGGTACTCCAATCACTCATAGGTTATTTCTCTTGATAAGGTCCCACATGATTCTTAGGGTATCTTCCTTTTTTTTTTTTAATTCTTTTATCTGATTTTTCTTCAAATGTATTGGTGCCAACTGTTTTATCTTCAGTCTCACTGATTCTGCCTTCATTTCCTCAATTCTGCTCCTCTGACTTTCTATGAGTTACTTAATTCTGTAATTTTATTGTTAATCTTCTGAATTTCTGACTGTTGTCTCTATGGATTCTTCCAGCTTATTAAATTTTTTATTATGTCCTTGAATAACCTTTTTAATTTCTTCAACTGCTTTATCTGTGTGTTGCTTGGCTTGTTCTGAATTGCCTGATCTCCTTCCTGATGTCTTGAAGAGTTCTGTATATCACTCTTTTGTATTCTGCACCTGGTAATTCCAGGAAGACACCTTCATCTGGAAGATTCCTTGGTCCTTTGTTTTGAGAGCTTGTTGAAGCAATCATGTTCTGCTTCTTTATGTGATTTGATATTGGCTGTTGTCTCTGAGCCTTCAATAAGTTATTATATTAATTCATTTTATGTTTGCTTCCTGTATCCTAGATTCTTGCTTTGATTTCTCTTGACATGCCCAAACAGGCTGCTTTAGTGAGATAGCTTGATTATTTTCATGTTTGAAGCTCTAACATCCTGTCAGCAGACGGCTAGAGCTGCTACCTGGTATATGAGCCTAGGAGTCCAAAGGACGTGCTCCCCTCCTGGTTCTTCATTCTTGGTAGTAGGAGGCTCCTCTGTTTCTCTGCTTGATTTTCTCTTTTATATCTCAAAAGAGATTGACTCAAGTTATGACCTAATCTTGTAGATTGAGTTCTGCCTCATTAAGATAACTGCCTCTAATCCTGCCTCATTAACATTACAGATGTAGGATTTACAACACATAGGAGAATCACATCAGGTGACAAAATGGTAGGCAATCACACAATACTGGGAATCATGACCTAGCCAAGTTAGCACACATTTTGGGGAGACATAATTCAATCTATAACAAATGTCAACACAGAACTCTGAAGAAGATACCCAATACTATCTAAAAAAAAAAAAAAAAATACTATCTACAAACCAAAATAACCGTGGTAGCATGAGTGTGAGAGTTATTCTGGATTCAAATCCTAGCTCTAACTCATCTGAGCTAGTATACCTCCTTCATCCAAATAAAACAAGCATCAGTAGCACTCAAGTCCATCACTAGTTTGTTGAACCCCATGAGGAAAACACATAGGCCCCAGCAATGTTCTTACAGCTTGGTATTTTCCTTCCAACTCTTTGCCTTCACATGCTGTTCCTCCAACTATTTGCTCAACAATCCTTCACTAACCACACCCACAAAAAAGATCCTCTTTGAGCCCTTAATCCAAAGGCATTTTGTTTGTTCTCTTTCCTTGACCCCTGAGTTTCTGTCACGTATACTTACACTAGTTTGACACTAAATATTGTGCTTCAAAAACTTCCAAAGACCAAAGCACTGAAGCACTCAAGCTGAATGCATATAACTCCTCTTTATAACTACCTTACAGCTACCTATTGTGATGATAAAATGAGATAATGGCTTTGAAAACACCTGGCAAATTGTTAGGGACTTTATAAAGGGTAACTATTATTATGTAACCAGTTTATTGCATGGTTTGAACTCAGTGGAATATAAATAAAAAAAGTTTTATTTTATTTTCTAGAATACTGTCTTCCAACAGGTTGGACCAGGCTCCCTTTCCTGTCCCTGGATATCAGGCAGATGTCATAGCTTTCCCAAGGGTGTTGGGATGTTAGAACAGATAGAGAAAACTCGAGTCATATATAAAATCAGAACTTCAATCTGTTGGCCAATTGAAAATTTCTCCCAGCTCAAACCTAACCCAAACTCTTGCCAATGAAGAAGGGCTGAGATCTGCCTTACCAGTCTTTTTATTCCACCCTCCTTCACTTTTTGCTGTTTCTGGTCCCTCAGAGGCTGGGCAGTTAAGACCTATGTATAGGTTATGCATTGAATTTAGGTGATTATATTCACATTTAAAAAATGAAATAGACTACCCTAACTTTGCATAGCATAGAAAAAACTGGAAAATTGCAGAATGCATTTCATACAAGAAAGGTGTGCATTATTTTGTAAAATTTTGATAATCAAGAACTGTATCTATTGCTTATCAAAAGATAAGAGTATGTAGGTTTGCCTGGGTGTCTACACTGAATTACCATGTAAAATGTATTTCAAATCACAGGTTATGATCAGAAGAGTTTTCAATCCATTGCATCATTGGTGCTGGCCATTAATACCCTCTGTCCTTGGAACAGCAGCTTTTTCTTTCCTGGGATTCTTTAATTCTCTTCAGAGACTTTTCTTGTTGCACTCAAGCTGTGTTCTCCAGATGATACACTCTCCTGTCAATCTATTATGACATACTTACCACTGACCTCCAGTGTTGTACCTCAGTTGTCTCTTCACCATAACAGACAACTCTCCTGCAGGGCCATTTTCAGTGTGCACTTGGCCCATAGGACACACTCTCCCTTGCCCTGCCAAGAGTGGAAGTGAAGGTTACTACTACTGCAACCCTCTTCTTCCAGCCTTCCATCTTTAGACTACTCCGGATAAAAGCTAAGATCTAGCCCCCTCACTCCAGGAGATTCAAGTTAGGTTCTTAGAGGAATTTTCTCACACTCTATCCCAATCCACTCCTGAGAAGACTTAGGAAGTTCAGAAACTCAGTGATTATCCAGTTGGAGAGTCAGATAGCAGTCTCACCTGCTGTTCATCAAGCTCTGTAGCTCCTGGGTTCAGATGCTGATATGGCTGCTGAGCTGGGGCAGCAGAAGAAGAGAAGATCATAGGTTTCTTTTAAAACCAATTCCCTCCAAAGGATCCTTTGGATTTACTCCTGTTCAATAAATGTTTTAGAAACTCTTGCATAAATTGATGATAGAATTGGTTAAAAGGCACAAGATTGGATTTGGCTACCTCTTTGCAAGTTCTGTAGAGATGTGTTTATTACCTCTGTGAAGATTATAGGTGAATCATTTTTACTTATTATTTTCAGTTTTGGGGCCTCAGTGAAACTCACGCAATAGGAAGAGTACCATACACTATCTTGTTAAGTTTAATATTGTACTTATGAATTACCTCCTTTTCCTTACTGTGCTGATGACCAGGATCCTCTAATTGGGCACTGAGGGGATTCTGGATAAGATGTGTGTTTATATTTTTTCTGGTTCTGTTTAAATCATGGGAAAACATCCCCAGAGTACAAGACTCTTGATTGATCCAAATATGGGCACCTGATTTAACCTGGATCAACAAGTCCATTTTCTGAGATTTTTTTTTCTTTTTTTAATATGGATTTGGAGAAATTTTAATATCAATTTATCTCCAGTGGATCAACATGGAAGATTTTACAGGAACAAGTTATTGGTGGTTATTGTATGGAAATGGCTCCACCATGGCACCCTGGTGACCTTTCATGTATCCACCTACACCACACAGTCAAATGCTTGTACAGCATCTAATCTGAGTCTTATAATCCTTGTGCCCAAGGTCTTTTAACCTTCCCAGGACCAGAGAAGATAGAAGGCCTGTAAGGAGCTGCTATGAGGCCATCCCCCACTTGCCTTCTATCTTTCCTGTCAGGCTGTCACAAGACAGTTTCTCATCCCCTCCCAGATTCTGATGAGGTATAGAGCTTTCTGCCTTACCCCATTCAGATTAGAGCTACAGCATATAAATCCACTTAACTGCAGATTAGAATTGGCTCCTCAGCGATAGAGTGCTGTAGTCACTAAACATTTTTTGTTTCCTTATCATCATTTTGGGTGTGTGGTACTAAAGCTATGAGAAGCTGACACCTTTGGCTTACTTTTCTTTTTGCTGTCTATGTAAGTAATAAACTGGATCTAAAAATGATTCATTTTATCTTTACCTGTTGAATCAGTCAGGCCTTGGCCTTGGCCTTGACCTTGCCTTGTCTGTGTATGTTTAAGAGTTATATATTCTTCCCATTTGGGAAAATATCAATCAGCAATGAAAGAGAATAAAATAGAGACAAGATATGGAAATAATATGCGAGAATCCTGGCAGCCTTTGAGTGTCTGAAGGCCTGCCGCACCCCTGTTCTTGTAAGGTCTTATTTGTTCAAGCCTTTTCTGGATCCCACAAAAGATTAGATTTTTTGGATTTCTGTTTCTCAAAATGAAATGTCTTAAATAATATTCTCTTCTCAACCCCAGTGTCTTAGTGACAGTGTTTTCCAGAAGAATTTTAATAGACTTAAATTATGAGTTTGTTATGAATAAGGAAGACTGAAGAAGAACTGATGCCTTTGAATTATGGTGTTGGCAAAGAATATCTAATACACCGTGGACTGCCAGAAGAATGAACAAGTCTATCTTGGAAGAAGTACAGACAGATGCTCTTTCAAAGTGAGAATAATGAGACTTCGTCTCAGGTACTTTGGAGACTGTGATGGTTAAGGTTTTGTGTCCACTTGGTTGTGCCATGATTCTGAGTTTATATGTGGTCACCTCCATAATGGGATCTGCTGTGAGTAGCCAGTCAGTTGAAAGGGAGTTTCTTTGGACTTGTGGCCTGTATTAGAATATAAGTGGACATTCTGGGTTTTGCCTATTCTGGATCCTGCAGCTGGCTGCTATTCATCTGACTTCTGGTTCTTGGGACTTGAGCTAGCAGGTTACCTGCTGATCCTGGGTTCACCAGCCCCTGCAGCTATGTGAATCAGGAGAAACCTTGCAGCCTTGCCTGCTGATCTTGGGATTCGTTGGTCTTCACAGCCTGTGAACAAGAGCTTTGCTCCCTGACCTGCCCATCTTGGGTTTGCCAGCCCCTGTGACTATGTGAATCAGTAGAAGCCTCTATCTTGATCCACAGGCTTGGGATATTCCCACTTTTACAACTACATGAGTCATTTCCTTTATATAAATCTCTTTACATATATATTTATATGTTTTACTGGTTTTATTTCTCTAGAGAACCCAGGCTAAGACATTTGGTACTGTCATGGAGAGAATTGTGTCCCCCCAAAGTATCTGTCAACTTGGCTAGGTCATGATTCCCAGTATGTATGATTGTCTACCATTTTGTCATCTGATGTGATTTCCCTATGTGTTGTAAATCCTATTACTATGATGCAATGAGATGGATTAGTGGCAGTTATATTGATGAAATCTACATGATTAGAGAGTGACTTAAGCCAATCTCTTTTGAGATATGAAAGAGAGGAATGAGCAGAGAGACACAGGGACCTTACACCACCAAGAAAGCAGTGCTGTGACAGAGTGTGTCTTAGGACTTGAGGTTCCTGCTCAGAGAAGGTCCTAGGCCAAGGGAAGATTGATGACATGGACCTTCCACCAAAGCCAACAGAGGAAAGCCTTTCCCTGGAGCTGATCCCCCGAATTTAGACTTCTAGCCTATTAGGGTATGAGAAAATAAATTTCTCTTTGTTAAAGCCATCCACTTGTGGTATTTCTATTATAGCACCACTAGATGACTAAGACAGGTACTGAGAGTGATTCTAGAGAAATAAAATTGTTAGGATGGTTCTCAAGTCTGGTTAGTTTTAAAGATGTTGATGACTCTGCTTCCAGCAGTAAAGAGGGCACTGCTAATCCATGGCATGAGGTGGCCATACAAATACGCAAAATATCACCACAAGTAGATCAGGTATCGGTGAAAGGTGAGGCTCTGGGTGAACATATGTGTGATGTTTTTCTACAGTTTTGTCATAATGAGAAGTGTAAAGAAGCTGGTTGTTTGGTCCTATTTTTGATAGAAAAACTGGTGAAAGAGATGTACTCAGGGCTTCAGAGTCAAAGCTCAAGAGCCACATGAATGACCGCAAAGTTTCCACTTGTGCTTTGAAAGAAAGCCTTATTTCTTGTAGTAACAGAGCTGATATTGCCAAAAACCGAACCTAGACTCTTACTGTATTAGTGGCTGAATTACAACACCAGCTCAATTGCCAACCTTGAGGGGTGGCTGGAGTTAAAGTGAGGGCATTGATTGAGAATAAATGGGAACCTCAAACTTGGGATGGGGGCATATGGGCAGATAATCAGGATGCTAGAGACACTGAGCCCCTAAATTCCATTGAATCACTCCTGCCAAAAGAACCACTCCCATCTGAAGGGATAACTTAATGTTTGCCTACTACACTACCCTGCCCAGAAAAGCCATTAGTCCCTCCACTCCCATCTAATGAGATTAGACCTAGGTCAGCTGCCTCTAAAGAGCCCTTGCCTGAATCATTACCTGAGACAGATGCTTTACAAGACAAAGCTAAATGTTCTCAAAACAATTCCACACTATCAAGTCTGGCTTCTAGACTTATAACTAGACTTAAGTCCCAGTGAGCCTCAAAAGGTACAAAGTGTAACCCAGGAGGAGGTATCCTACACTGCAAAAGAAATACTTGACTTTTCTAATATGTACAAACAGAAACCTGGGGAATATGTATGAGAATGGCTATTAAGGGTGTGGGATAATGGTGCGGGGAACATAAACAAGAATCAGTCTGAGTTTATTGATATGGGTCCAACAAGCACAGATTCTTCGTTCAAAGTTTCAGTTTGAGAAGTTAGGAAAGAATCTAATAGTTTATTTGGTTGGATTGCTGAAGCAAGGTTACACTAAATCAAGTTGAAGTACCAGACCTGTCTTGGCATACTGTAGAAGAAGATATCCAAAGGCTTAGGGAAATTGACATAGTAGAGTGAATTTATCAGGTTAGACCCACAGACCCACACATGGAGTCCCCAGAGGACACATCTTCTACCACAAGAGTAAGAACAAATTCGTGAAGGGAGCCCCAATATCCTTGAAGACTCTTTTGATCAGTATTTTATGTAAGTCAGATTTGGCAGTGGGAACTGCCCTAGCTGAATGAAGACATCCAACTACAATGGGGCTATTGGACCCTGTGGTATTAGAGGCCGAGTGGTGACACTCAATCTACAAAGACAAGGTAGGTATGGTTACAGTAATGGATAGTGGAGTCAAAGCAGTAATCAGAATAGTCTGACTTGTATAGACTTATGGCATTGGCTACTTAGTCATGGGGTCCCTAGGAGTTAAATACATAGGAAATCTACTAAATATTTACTTGATCTGTATAAGCAGATGAATTCTAGGTCAGGTGAACAGCAGTCTAACTTGAATACTCAGAATAGAGAGTCAGAGTCCCTCAATCAATTCCCAGACTTGAGTGAATTTAAAGACACACAGCCTCTTGAATGAAAGGAAGACCAGGTCCCCTTGAGGAAGGACTCCAACACTCTGCCAAAAATTTACACTGGTAATCTCTTTCCCAGCCTTCCCCAAAGGAAACGGCCTTTTACGAGATTGAGAGTTCAATGGGGAGAAGGAAATAATCATACCTTTCGGGATTACTGGGTACTGGCTCTGAACGGATGCTAATTCCAGGAGTCACAAAACATCTCTGTGGTCCATCAGTCAGAGTAGGGACATAGGGAGGTCAGGTTATTAGTGGAGTCCTGGCTCATGTCCATCTCACAGCTGGTCAAGTGAGTCTCCAAACCTATTCTGTAGTGATTTCCCCAGTTCCAGAATGCATAATTGGAATAGATATACCCAGGAACTGGCAGAATCCCCCACTGGGTCCCTGACAAATGGAGTAATGGCTATTATGGGAGGAAAAGCCAAGTGGAACCCATTGGAACTGCCCCTACCTAGGAAGATAGTAAACCAAAAACAATATCACATTCCTGGAGGGACTGCAGAGGTTACTGCCACCATCAAAGACTTGAAGGGTGCAGGGGTGGCGATTCCCACCACATCCTCGTGCAACTTGCCTATCTGGCCTGTGCAAAAAACAGATGGATCTTGGAGAATGACAATACATTATTGAAAACTTAATCAGGCGGTGACTCCAATTGCAGCTGCTCTTCCAGATGTAGTTTCATCTCTTGAGAAATTAATACATCTCCTGGTACTGGTATGCAGCTATTGATCTGGCTAATGCCTTTTTCTCCATACCTGTTTTGAAGGACCATCAGAAGCAGTTTGTCTTCAGCTGGCAAGGCCAGCAATACACCTTCAGCTGATAACCCCAGAGCTACATCAGCTCTCCAGCCCCGTCTCATAGTTTAGTCCGCAGGAATCTTGATTGCCTTTCCCTTCCACAAGACGTCACACTGGTCCACTATGTGATTGGACCTAGTAAGGAAGAAGTGTCAATGACTCTGGATTTATAGGTAAAACATTTGCATGCCACAAAAATTCAGGCACTTTCCACCTCAGTGAAATTTGTAGTAGTCCAGTGGTGTGAGGCATGTTGAGATATTCCTTCTAAAGTGAAGGAAAAGTTATTGCATCTGGCTGCTCCCACAAGTAAAAAGGAGGTACAACATCTAGTAGGCCTCTTTGGATTTTGAGGCCACATATCTCTCATTTGGGTGTGTTAGTCAGGCCTATTTACAAGTGACTTGAAAAGCTGCTAGTTTTGAGTGGGGCCCAGAACAAGAGAAGGCTCTGCAACAGGTTCAGGCTGCTGTGCAAGCCATTCTGCCATTTGGGCCATATGATCCAGCTGAACCCATGGTGCTTGAAGTGTCAGTGGCAGATAGAGATGCAGTTTGGTGTCTTTGATAGGCCACTATTGGTGAGTCACAGTGCAGACCCTTAGGATTTTGGAGCAAAGCCCTGCCATCCTCTGTAGATAACTACTCTTCCTTTGAGAAACATCTTTTGGCTTGTTACTGGGCCTTAGTAGAAACTATTAACTTAACCATGGGACACCAAGTCATCATGCAGCCTGAACTGCCAATCATGACCTGGGTATTGTCTGACCCACAGAGTTATAAAGTAGGTCGTGCACTCCATCATTAAATGGAAGTAGTGTATACAAGATGGAGCCGAAGCAGGACCTGAAGGCACAAGTAATTTGCATGAGGAAGTGGCCCAAATGCCCATAGTTTCCACTCCTGTCACATCACCTTCCATCTTCCAATCTGCACCTAGGGCCTCATGGGGAGTTCCTTATGATCAGTTGACTGAAGAAGAGAAAACTTGTGCCTGGTTTACAGATTGTTCTGTGCAATATGCAGACTCCACTAAAAAGCTGACATCAGCGGCACTACAGTTTCTTTCTGGGACCTCCCTGAAGGACAGTGGTGAGGGGAAATTCTCCAGATGAGCAGAACTTAGAGCAGAGTATGTGGTGGTTCACTTTGCTTTGAAGGGGAAATGGCCAGATGTATGATTGTATACTGATCCATGGGCTCTGGCCAATGGTTTGGCTGAATGGTCAGGGACTTGGAAGGAACATGATTGGAAAATTGGAGATAGGGATTTATGGGGAAGAGGTATGTGGATAGACCTCTCTGAATGGGCCAAAGAAGTGAAGATGTTTGTGTCTCATGTGAATGCCCACCAAAGGGTGACCTCAGCAGAGGAGGATTTTAACAATCAAGTGGATAGAATGACGTGTTCTGTGGAAACCAGTCATCCTCTTTCCCCAGCTGCTCCCATCATTGCTCAATGGGCTCATGAACAAAGTGGCCATGGTGGCAGGGATGGAGGTTATGCATGGGTCCAGCAACATGGACTTCCACTCACCAAGGCTGACTTGGCTACCACCACTGCTGAGTGCCCAATCTGCCAGCACCAGAGACCAACACTGAGTCCCTGATATGGCACAGTCCCTCTAGGCAATTGGCCAGAAACCTGGTGGCAAGTTGATTGCATTGGACCACTTACATCACAGAAAAGGCAGCATTTTGTTCTTGATGAAATAGGCACTTACTCTGGGTATGGATTTTCCTTCCCTGCATGAAATGCTTCTGCCAAAACTACCATCCGTGGACTTACAGAATGCCTTATCTGCCGTCATGATATCCCACACAGCATTGCCTCGGACCAAGGGACTCACTTCACAGCAAATGAAGTATGGCAGTGAGAACATGCTCATGGAATTTACTGGTCTTATCATGTTCCTTATCATCCTGAAGCAGGTGGCTTGATAGAACGAAGGAGTGGCCTCCTAAAGACACAATTATGGGGTCAGCTAGGTGGCAATACCTTGCAGGATTGGGGCAATGTTCTCCAGGGTGCTGTGTGTGCTCTAAACTGGGTCCAATATATGGTGGTATATCTCCCATAGCCAGAATTCCTGGGTCCAGGAATCAAAGGGTGGAAACGGGAGTGGCACCACTCAGTATTACCGCTAATGACTCACTTGCAAGATTTTTGCTTCCAGTCCCCACAAACTTATGCTCTGCAGGTCTAGAGGTCTTAGTTCCAAAGGGAGGAATGCTCTCACCTGGGGACACATCACTGATTCCATTGAACTTGCAGCTAAGAATGTCACTGGACCACTTTGAGCTCCTCATGTCTCTGGCAAGGAAGGGAGTCACCATACTGGCTGGTGTCATTGATCCTGATTACCAAGAGAAAACTGGATTGATCTTACATAATGGAGGTAAAGAAGAGTATGTCTGCAATGCAGGAGATCTCTTAAGGTGCCTCTTAGTACTACCATGCCCTGTGATTAAAACCAATGGAAAACTACAGCAACCTACATTCTGACATGACTACTAATTAATTTCCTACGCCCTTCAGGAATAAGGTTTGGGTCACCCCATCAGGCAAAGAACCACCACCAGTTGAGGTGCTTGCTGAGGGAAAAGGGAATACGAAATGGGTGGTGGAAGAAGGTAGTTCTAAATACCAGTTATGGCCACGTGACCAGTTACAGAAATGAAGACTGTAATTGTTATGAATACTACTGCTTTGTATGTGTGCATCAGATATTTTAGTTACCTTCACTTATAAAATATAACATGTGTCATGGATTGAATTATGTCCTCCAAAAAATGTATGTATTAACTTGGTTAGGCCATGATTCTCAGTATTCTGTGGTTGTCCTCCATTTTGTGATTATAATTTTATGTTAAAGAGGGTTAGGGTGGGATTGTAACACCCTTACCAGGCACATTCTTGATCCAATGTAAAGGGAGTTTCCCTGGGGTGTGGCCTGCACCACCTTTTATCTCTCAAAAGATAAAAGGAAAGGAAAGTAAGCAGAGAGTTGGGGACCTCATACCACTAAGAAAGCAGCACTGGGAGCAGAGTGTGTCCTTTGGACCTGGAGACCCTGCACCTGAGAAGCTCTGTGACCAGGGGAAGATTGATGACAAGGGTATCTTCCTCCAGAGCCGAGAGAGAGATAAAGCCGTCCCATGGAGCTGACACCCCGAATTTGGATGTCATAACCTGTTAGACTGTGAGAGAATAAGCTTCTCTTTGTTAAAGCCATCCACTTGTTGTATTCTGTTATGGCAGCACTAGATAACTAAGACAACACGTAAACAAGGCTAGTGCATTTTTAGTTGTATGTGTGTCTGTTATATCATGTATCATGTCACGTAAACAGGACTAGTGCATTTTCAGCTGTATGTTTGTTGTATCATGTTAGGTATAACTTTATTCTGAGGTTATATATGGCTTAAGGAGATGTATACAGGTGCCAAGTTGACAAGGGGTGGACTGTGGTGGCTAACATTGTGTGTCAACTTGTCTAGGCCATGATTCTCAGTGTTTGTATGTGGTCACCTCCATGCTGGGATCTGCTGTGAGTAGTCAATCAGTGAAAAGGGAGTTTCCTTGGGGTTGTGGCCTGCATCTGAATATAAATAAACATTCTGCCTTTTGCCTGCTCTGGACCCTGCAGCTGGGTTCTGTTTGTTTGACTTCTGGTTCTTGGGGCTTGATCTAGCAGTTTACCTGCCGATCTTGGATTAGCCAGCCCCTGCAGCTATGTGAATCAGGGGAAGCCTTAGGATCTTGCCTGTTTATCTTGGGATTCACTGATTTTCACAGCCTGTGAACAAGAGTCCTGCTCCCCAACTTGCTGATTTTGAGTTTGCCAGCCCCTGTGGCTACATGAATCAGGAGAATCTTCCATCCTGATCCATGAACTTGGGATGTTCCAGCCTCTACAATTGCATAAGCCAGTTCCTTCATATAAATCTTTCTCTTTATATATATTTATATGATTTACTGGTTTTGTTTCTCTAGAGAACCCAGCCTAAGACAGACATGTTATCCGGAGGGAGAAGGGCATCATGTTCAGTAAAGGATTAACAAAAAAGAGGAAGACCCTCAGCAAGACAAACTGACACAATGGCTGCAACAATGGGCTCAAACATAGCTATCTGAGACATCTAGTGTTGCTATAACAGACATACCACAAGTAGGTGGCTTTAACAAAGAGACATTTATTCTCCAACATTCTAGTAGGCTAGAAGTCCAAATTCAGGTCCAGGAGAAGGCTTTCTCTGTCAGCTTAAGGAGGAAGGTCCGTGTCATCAATCTTTCCTCAGCCTAGGAACTTCTCTGCACAGGAACCTCAGGTCCAAAGTACACACTCTGCTCCCAGCACTTCTTTCTTGGTGGAATGAGGTCCCCAACTCTCTGCTTGATTCCGCTTCCGTTTAGCTTTTGTAAGATAAAAGGTGGTGCAGGCCATAAAAACCTCAGGGAATTTCCCGTTACATTGGGTAAGGGATGTGACCTGAAAAAGGGTGTTACAACCCACACTAATCCTCTTTAACCACAGGAAGAGATTTTGATTTATAACACATAGTAAAATCACAAAATGGAGGACTACCACCCAATAGTGGGAATCATGGCCTAACCAAGGTGACACACATTTTGGGGAACACAATTGTAATTCAGGGAATTACAATAGCAATGATTGTGAGGATAGTGCACAACCAGGCAGTGTCTCGTTCCGTTGTACATAGGGTCACTATGAATCAGAACTGACTCCACAGAACCTAACAACAACAATAACAAATTATGAGTTTATGTTGTATTCAGTCAGACTGTTCTGTGTTGCAATTATCCCTGTTCTTCTATAGAATGTGTGCTGTTTCTACCAAAGAGTGGCTTTTATGTGCCTGCATACCATATTTCTGGAAATTGTTGCAGTCAGCAATGATTGTATTTGTCTAGGTCAGATCTCAGACCAGAAATAATTAATCAATACACAGATACTGGTGTCTGAGCAATTACTTTTTAAAAAAACTCCCACAGGTATGTTTTCATGCACCATTAGTTAAAAACAATGCCTGTCCCAGTGGAGTCAACATGGCACTATAAACAGAAGCACCACGCCATCCCTCCACAGCAAAGACTGGAAAAGCTAAGCAAAACAGAGACAAAAGCATTTCTATAATCCTAAAAGTCAAATGAAGAGATAAAGAACTCAGCCAAGCACTGAATGGAATAAAAAACTGACAAAGAACAGAAAGCGAGGAGAGATACGTGTAGAGGTTCCCTATCAGTTCATGCAGAACAAATTCACCATCTTGGACTCTTGTTGGAGATCATCAGACAGGGAGTACGGGAAAGCTGCTTCACAGTTTCTGGCAGGAGACAGAACACCCAGTAACCAATGATATACACTTTCCCATCCCTCATCCTTCTCCCCCCTACTCTACCTCAGTCACTTCCTGCTGGCTGCAGCCTCTGGGCTGGGGCTTGGATTCGCCTGCCCAGACTCCCTGGCTCCGTCAGTGCCAATTGTTTGCTGCTATTGTTGCTTTTTTAGATTACTTTTGGTTCCCCCCGTCTCTTACCACCTCCTCCTCCTTTGCCTCTAATACCTGGCTCTGGGAACCAGCTTTGCTTCTTGAAAGGCTGTGAACTGCTTCCCCGCACCACACCACCATGCTGGTGTGATCCCTGGGGACTTTTTTCTTTTCTTTGGCTGTTTTCTTTTTGCTTTTGAAGCTTGGGAGCATCTTCTAGCTGGGCTGTACTGCCCAGCTTGGGAGCCACTTTCCTGGTCTGTAAAGCCATGCTGGTGGGATCCCTAGGGGCATTCTCTTTTTTGGTTGTTTTTTGTTTTGTTTGTTGGTTGGTTTTCTTTTTCCTTTCATGGCTTGGGAGCCCTTTCTTGCAAGGCTGTACTGCATGGCATGGGAGCCACTTCCCAAGTCTTCACAGCCACATCAGTGGGATCACTGGGAGATTTACTTTTCTTTTTCTCTAATTTTTATTTATTTTATTATTTTTCTCTTTTTTTTTTTTTCTTTTTTGTTTTTCTGCATTTCTCAGTTTCTTGTCTCTCCACTCCACTGGCAAGCTCCCTTAGCACTCTTTTTTTTTGCGGGGAGGGTCCTGTTTCTCTCTCCTCTCTCTCTTCTTTCCCATATCCATCTTAGCTGTACACATCACATCTCCCCTCCTTCCTGCCTACTTGTACCATGTGATGAACTCCGCACCCCTGAGCAGCACAGGCATGGCCTACTGGAATTTGCCTTGCACTGATTCCCAGCCTGCTCTGTCAGTCCTAGTATGTCCAGAAAACAACCCATCTCAGCCCTTCCCATTCAGGTGGACCTGCCCTGCTGCACCAGAGCTGAGCTACTGGCCCTGCCCATTGGACAAGGAATTGAAAAGTATCATGGCTACAGACCAGCAAACAACAGAAAAGAGACAGCTCAGCTGCTCAGACATAAACAAATAAAATCAGAATGAAACAAACAAATCTACAATCAACAAACAAAGAAAATAGCTACCGTATGCCCCTATGACCACAGGCAATAACGAAAAATATTTAAAAAAAAAAAAAAAGGAAAGGATGGTTCCAGTAGGCATCTAAAATAAAAAGCAAGATGACTTTCCAGTAGAAAAAAAAGGTACTAGAACTACCTGATAGGAAATTTAGATCTCTACTATTCAGAGCTATCCAAGAATTGAAGCAAAAATAAGACAAAAAGAAGAAAAAATAGACAAATTAGTGGAAAAAGCAGACGAATTCATGGAAAATACAGACAAAAAAAATGGACGAATTCAGGAAAATAATACAAAACAAAATGCCAAATTAAATTCACAAGTAGAAATCCTATAAAAACAACAATTAGAAATCCCATAAGAAAAACAATTAGAAAACCAAAAGATAAACAAGATTTCAGAAATGAACAGTATCATAGAAGAGTTGAGGAGCACATTTGAAACAATGGAAGACAAGATCAGTGAAACTGAAGACAAACTCTTATATACAACTTTGAGGAAAAATCAAAAATTGATGAAGAAAATGAAGAAACCCTGAAAATTCTGTGGGATACAATTAAAGGCAAAAATTTGTGAGTGATTGGAGTTCCAGAACAGGAGGAGAAAATCGAAAATACAGACAGGATCATTGAAGAATTGCTAACAGGAAACTTCCCTAATAGCATGAAAGATGAAAAGCTGACCATCCAAGAAGCTTGAAGAAAGTCATATATGATAGACCCCAAAATAAAATCACCAAGGCATATCATAATCCCACTTGCTAAAAGCAAAGACAAAGAAAGAATCCTGAGAGCAGCTAGAGAAAAATGTAAAGTCACATACAAAGGGGAAACAATAAGACTAAGCTCTGATTACTCGATGGAAACCATGCAGGCAAGAAGTAAATGGGATGAGATATATAAAACCTTGAAAAAAGAAAAAGTTACCAACCAAGAATACTATATACTGCAATACATGATGGTGAAATTAGGACATTTCCAGATAAACAGAAATTAATGGAAAAAGTAAAAATCAAACAAAATTTAGAAGAATTATTAAAGGGAGTCCAGTTTGAGAACAAACAACATCAGACCACAGGCTGAATCTAGGATGCAAGATCACACTAACCAGTTACCACCCTAGGAAATGAACTCTCAAGGACTAAGCAAAACCAAAAGAATTACAACAGGGAACCATAGAGGTTAATCTGTAAATGACAGCAATGTCAGAACAATAAAAGAGGGAATAAATAGTGTAGGTAAAGAACTTTCTAGTGGGGAGGAAGGCAAGGTGATACAGAGTAATAATAGACAGATTCAAACCAAGGAATATAAGGATAAATTTCAAGGTAACCACAAAGAAAGCAACAAACCTACTCATCAAAATGAAGAAAAACATGAAGTCTCAATAAAAACAAAATCTACAAAAAGAAAAGAAATGAAAAAAAAAAAAAATCTGCAAACAAAAGAAATCCAGCACAGGAGAGTAAGAGAAACAAAGAAAATGTTAGCACCACACACACAAAAAAAGCACTACAAAATGACAGCAATAAACTCACACCTATCAAAAATTAACCTGAATCTAAATGCACCCACAAAGAGACAGAGTGACAGAATGGATAAAAAAGCAAGATCCATCAATGTGCTGTCTACAAGACATGCAGCTTAGAAACAAAGGCATAAATTTATTAAAAATCAAAGAATGGGAAAAAATATATCAAACAGCTACCGAAAAAGAGCAGGAGTGGCAATACAAATCTCAGATAAAATAGACTTTAAAACAAAATCCACCATAAAAGACAAAGAAGGGCACTATATAATGATTAAAGGACAACCTATCATGAAGACATAACCATAATAAACATCTATGCACCCAATGACAGGGATCCAAAATACATAAAACAAACTCTAACAGCACTGAAAAGGGAAATTGGCAGTACCACTATAATAGTAGGAGACTTCAAAACACCACTTCAGTAAAGGACAGAATATTTAGAATGAAACTCAACAAAGATACAGGAGAGCTAAGGGCACAATCAGCCAACTTGAATTCATAGACATATATAGAGGACTCCACCCAACAGCTGCAAAGTACACGTTCTTTTCTAACTGACATGGAATGTTCTCCAGAATAGACCACATCTTAGGCCACAAAGCAACCCTCAGCAAAATCCAAAATATTGAGAAAATAGAAAGTATCTTCTCTGACCAAAATGCCAGCAAGGTAGAAATTAACAACAGGAAGATCAAGGAAAAAAAATCAGTTACATAGAAACCGAATAACACTCTGCTTTTTAAACACTATTGGGTAATAGAAGAAATCAGGGATGGAATAAAAAAATTCCTAGAATCAAATGAGAATAAAAACACGTCTTGCACACAGCAAAGGCAGTCCTCAGAAGTCAATTTATAGCAATAAATGGCACACTTCAAAAAAGAAGAAAGGGACAAATCAAAGCATTAGCTATACAACTTGAACAAATAGAAAGAGAAAAAGAAAAAAAAAAAGCCACAGCCACCATAAGAAGGGAAATAACATCAGAGCAGTAATAAATGAAATAGAGAATAAAAAATCAATAGAAAAAAATCAACAAAACCAAAAGTTGGTTCTTTGAAAGTATCAACAAAAGCAACAAACCCCTGGCCGAACTGACAAAAGAAAAACAGGAGAGGATGCAAATAACTCAAATAAGAAATGAAATGGAGGACATTAAAACAGACCCAAGTGAAATAAGAAGAATCATAACAGTATTATGAAAAACTATACTCAAACAAATTTGAAAACCTAGAGGAAACAGACAAATTTCTAGAAACATACTACCTACCCAAACTAACACAAAATGATGTTGAAAATCTGAACAGACCCATAACAAAAGAAGAGACTGAAAAGGTAATAAACTCCCAACAAAAAAAGCCCTGGCGCACAACTGAGGTCTTAAATGCTAGCAAGCGGCCATCTAATATGCATTAATTTGTTTCAACTCACCTAGAGCAAATGACAATGAAGAACACCAAAGACATAAGGTAAAGATGAGCCCAAGAGACAGAAAAGAACACATAACCAAAGACTATATCAGCCTGAGACTGGAAGAACTAGATTGTACCTGGCTACCACCAGTGACTGCTCTGAGAGGAGACACAACAGAGAATCCTTGATGGAGCAGGAGAACAGTGGAATGCAGACCTCAAATTCTTGTAAAAGACCAGACTTAATGGTCTGACTGAGACTAGAGGGACCCCTGAGGTCTTGGTCCCCAGAACCTTTGTTTGCCCAAGATGGAATCATTCCTGAAACCAACTCTTCAGACAGAGATTGGACTGGTTTATAAGACAGAAAATGACACTGGAGAGGAGTGAGATTCTCAGCTCAAGTAGACACATGAGACTATGTGGGCAACCCCTGCCTGGAGGTGAGATGAGAAGGCAGAGGGGAACAGGAACTAGTTGAATGGATATGGGAAATACACGGTGGAAAGGAGGAGTGTGCTGTCTCATTAGGAGGAGAGCAGCTAGGAGTACATAGCAAGGTGTGTATAAGTTTTTATATGAGAGATTTACTTGATTTGTAAACTTTCATTTAAAGCACAATAAAAAAAATGCAGATTGAACCAGAATCACCTTTCTGAAAGGGTTTTTAAAACAGACTGAGGGCAACTAGAGACATTAGATAGGATGCTTAGGGGGCAGTGAGTTCATATTAATGGGGGAGGAAAATTTGGAAAAGGAAATTGAGAATGGTTGCACAGCCTGAAGAATGTAATCCATATCAAAGAATTGTACATGTAGAGAGTGTTGGCTTGGTGTATGTTTTGCCCTGGCCCAGATGGCTTCACTGGAGATTCTACCAAACATTCAGAGAAAAAACTTACACCAGTACTACTCAAACTATTTCAGAACATAGAAAAGGAAGTGATACTTCTGAACTCATTCTATGGAGCAAGCATAACCCTGATACCCAAACGAGCCAAAGACACCACAAAAAAGAATTATGAACTAATAGGTCTCATGAATACAGATGAAAATATTCTCAACAAAATTGTAGCAAATAGAATTTAGCATCACACTAAAAAAATAATATACCACAACCAAGTAGGATTCATACCAGGTATGCAAAGATGGTTTAACATTAGGAAATCAATCAATGTAATCCAGCACATAAATGAAAGGAAAGAAAAGAATCACATGATCATCTCAAGTGAGTCAGAAAAGGCATTCGACAAAGTCCAATACCCATTCCTGATAAAAACTCTCAATAAAATAGGTATAGAAGAAAAACGTCTCAACATAATAAAGGGCATATACGCAAAACCAACAGCCAAAATCATTCTTAATGGCAAGAGGATAAAAACATTCCCCTTGAGAACAAGAACAAGACAAGGATGTCCTTTATCACCACTCCTATTTAACATTGTGCTGGAAGTTCTAGCTAGAGCAATGAGGCAAGAAAAAAAATAAATAAATAAAGGGCATCCAAACTGGTAATGAAGAAGTTAAACTGTGCCTATTTCCAGATGATATGATGCTATACAAAGAAAGCCCAAAAGACTCCACTAGAAAACTACCGGAACTAATAGAAAGATTCAGCAGTGTAAGCAGGATACAAGATAAACACACAAAAATCAGTTGGATTCCTATATGCCAATAAAGAGAATGACAAAAAGGAAATCAGGAAAACAATACCACTTATAATAGCCCCTAAAAAAATACTTAGGAATAAATCTATCCAGGGATGTAAAAGACCTATACGAAGAAAACTACAAAACACTACTGCAAGAAACCAAAAGAGATCTACATAAATGGAAAAAAATACCATGCTTATGGATAAGTAGACCCAACACTGTGAAAATGACAATTCTACCCAAAGCAATTTACAAATACAATGCAATCCTGATCCAAAAAGCAACAACATTCTTGAAAGAGGTTGAAAAACTAATTATTAATTTTATATGGAAAGGGAAGAAGCCCTGGATAAGTAAAGCACTATTGAAGAAGAAGAATAAAGTAGGAGGTCTCGCACTACGTGACCTCAGAATCTACTGTACAGCTATGGTAGCCAAAACAGCCTGATACTAGTACAATGAGCGATACATTGACCAATGGAACAGAATTGAGAACCCAGATGTAAATCCATCCACCTATGGTCACCTAATCTTCGACAAGAGCCCAAAATCCATCAAATGGGGAAAAGACAGTCTTTTTAACAAACGGTGCTGGCAAAACTGGATATCCATCTGTAAAAAAAAAGAAACAGGACACATACACTAAAACTAATCCAAGATGGATCAAAGACCTAAATATAAAGCCCAAAACTATAAAGTTCATAGAAGAAAAAATAGGGTCAATGTTAGAGGCCCTAATACACTGTATGAACAGGATATAAAGCATAACCAACATGTACTCCAGAAAACTTCTAAAAATTAAACACTTATGCTCTTCAAAAGAATTCACCAAAGAGTAAAAAGAGAATGTACAGACTGGGAAAAAACATTTGGCTATTACAAATCAGACAGAAGCCTAACCTCTAAAATCTACGGGAAAATCCAATACCTCTATAACAAAAAGACAAATAATCCAGTTAAAAAATGGGCAAAGAAAATGAACAGACACTTCACAAAAGAAGATGTACAAACCGCCAGCAAACACAGATGGAAATGCTTGTGTTCACTAGCCATTAGAGAAATGCAAATCAAAATCACACTGAGAGGAGGCGGGGCCAAGATGGCGGACTAGGTGGACACTACCGCGGATCCCTCTTGCAACAAAGACTCGGAAAAACAAGTGAATCGATCACATACATAACAATCAATGAACCCTGAACAACAAACACAGATTTAGAGACCAAGAACGATCAAATATGGGGAGGCAGCGATTGTTTTCAGAGCCTGGAGCCAGCGTACCAGTCAGGTGGCCTTCAGCGCCTGATTTGGGGCAGAGCCCAGGGGGGCAGACGGCACAAACAAGGGGCCCAGCCCTAGCCCCCGAACTCATTCTGGGAGGGGGCCCAGCCGGTTCGCGCAGGCGGCGTGGTGGCACAGCCGGTGGGAGAAGTCCCTGGGAGGCAGTGACTGGTCTTGGAGTGGGGAGAGCAGCGTTTCAGCTGGGGAGCCGTCCCGCCGGGATTTTGGCGGGCTGCGGGCACCGCATAAGCGCGGGGAGCAGCTCCATCCCCCAGATCTGACACCGGGGGGGGGGGCCCAGTCCGTTCGCGTGGGCGGCGAGGTGACACAGCCAGTGGGAGAAGCCCCTGGGAGGCAGAGACTGGTCTTGGAGCGGGGAGAGCGGCGTCCCAGTTGGGACGCGCGGTCGCGGCACAGGCGCAGGGAACTGCTCCGCTATCCTGAGCTGACACCGGGGGGGAGCCCAGCCAGTTCACGGAGGCGGCGCGGTGACGCACCTGGCGGGACGGGGAGTCCCCGGGAGGCAGCGACTGATTTTGAAGTCAGGAGTGCACTGTCCCAGTAGGGGAGCCTTAACCTTGGGCGTGGGGTTGATAGCGGAGGATCTGACCGTGACCCTAGCGGGCCAGACCCCCCGGGGGCAATCTCCACACAGGCAGCACACATAGGCGACGCACCCCGCGGAAATCTCAGATATTACAGTCATTCCAAGCAAGACAAGCAACTCTGGCTATATTCTGAGGTGCTACTCTCCTATCTCTCTGATCCCTCCCCCACCCTCCCCAGGCGGCTTCATTAACATCCGAATAGGCTGAGCCAGAGGGAGAACTCTGATAGGGATCTGACTGCATTTTTTTTTAGCGGATTTTCTGGAAAAACTAGTTTCCCAGTGATGGCTCAGAGACAGCAGTCCATATCAAACCACATAAAGAGGCAGACCATGACAGCTTCTCCAACCCCCCAAACAAAAGAATCAAAATCTTTCCCAGATGAAGATACAATCCTGGAATTATCAGATACAGAATATAAAAAACTAATTTACAGAATGCTTCAAGACATCACAAACGAAATAAGGCAAACTGCAGAAAAGGCCAAGGAACACACTGGTAAAACTGTGGAAGAACTCAAAAAGATTATTCAAGAACATAGTGGAAAAATTAATAAGTTGCAAGAATCCATAGAGAGACAGCATGTAGATCCAAAAGATTAACAATAAAATTACAGAATTAGACAACGCAATAAGAAGTCAGAGGAGCAGACTCAAGCAATTAGAATGCAGACTGGGACTTCTGGAGGACCAGGGAATCAACACCAACATAGCTGAAAAAAAATCAGATAAAAGAATTTAAAAAATGAAGAAACCCTAAGAATCATGTGGGACTCTATCAAGAAGGATAACTTGCGGGTGATTGGAGTCCCAGAACAGGGAGGGGGGACAGAAAACACAGAGAAAATAGTTGAAGAACTCCTGACACAAAAGTTCCCTGACATCATGAAAGACGAAAGGATATCTATCCAAGATGCTCATCGAACCCCATTTAAGATTGATCCCAAAAGAAAAACACCAAGACATATTATCATCAAACTCGCCAAAACCAAAGACAAACAGAAAATTTTAAAAGCAGCCAGGGAGAAAAGAAAGGTTTCCTTCAAGGGAGAATCAATAAGAATAAGTTCAGACTACTCAGCAGAAACCATGCAGGCAAGAAAGGAATGGGACGACATATACAGAGCACTGAAGGAGAAAAACTGCCAGCCAAGGATCATATATCCAGCAAAACTCTCTCTGAAATATGAAGGCGAAATTAAGATATTTACAGATAAACACAAGTTTAGAGAATTTGCAAAAACCAAACCAAAGCTACAACGAATACTAAAGGATATTGTTTGGTCAGAATACCAATAATATCAGGTACCAGCACAATACAGGTCACAAAACAGAGCGTCCTGATATCAACTTAAATAGGGAAATCACAAAAACAAACAAATTAAGATTAATTAAAATAAATAAATAAAATAATACACATAACAGGGAATCATGGAAGTCAATAGGTCACAATAATCATGGAAGTCAAAAGATCACAATAATCAAACAGAGGGACTAAACACAGGAGGCATTGAACTGTCAGATGGAGAGTGATACAAGGCGATATAGAACAATACAAGTTAGGTTTTTACTTAGAAAAATAGGGGTAAATAATAAGGTAACCACAAAAAGGTATAACAACTTCATAACTCAAGATAAAAGCCAAGAAAAACGTAACGACTCAACTAACATAAAGTCAAACACAATGAAAATGAGGATCTCACAATTTACTAAGAAAAACGTCTCAGCACAAAAAAGTATGTGGAAAAATGAAATGGCCACCAACACACATGAAAAGGCATCAAAATGACAGCACTAAAAACTTATTTATCTATAATTACCCTGAATGTAAATGGACTAAATGCACCAATAAAGAGACAGAGAGTCTCGGACTGGATAAAGAAACACGATCCATCTATATGCTGCCTACAAGAGACACACCTTAGACTTAGAGACACAAACAAACTAAAACTCAAAGGATGGAAAAAAAATTATCAAGCAAACAATAAGCAAAAAAGAAGAGGAGTAGCAATATTAATTTTTGACAAAATAGACTTTAGACTTAAATCCACCACAAAGGATAAAGAAGGACACTACATAATGATAAAAGGGACAATTGATCAGGAAGACATAACCATATTAAATATTTATGCACCCAATGACAGGGCTGCAAGATACATAAATCAAATTTTAACAGAATTGAAAAGTGAGATAGACACCTCCACAATTATAGTAGGAGACTTCAACACACCACTTTCGGAGAAGGACAGGACATCCAGTAAGAAGCTCAATAGAGACACGGAAGACCTACTTACAACAATCAACCAACTTGACCTCATTGACTTATACAGAACTTTCCACCCAACTGCTGCAAAGTATACTTTTTTTTCTAGCGCACATGGAACATTCTCTAGAATAGACCACATATTAGGTCATAAAACAAACCTTTGCAGAGTCCAGAACATCGAAATATTACAAAGCATCGTCTCAGATCACAAGGCAATAAAAGTAGAAATCAATAACAGAAAAACTAGGGAAAAGAAATCAAATACTTGGAAACTGAACAATACCCTCCTGAAAAAAGACTGGGTTATAGAAGACATCAAGGAAGCAATAAGGAAATTCATAGAATGCAACGAGAATGAAAATACTTCCTATCAAAACCTCTGGGACACAGCAAAAGTAGTGCTCAGAGGCCAATTTATATCGATAAATGCACACATACAAAAAGAAGAAAGAGCCAAAATCAGAGAACCGTCCCTACAACTTGAACAAATAGAAAGTGAGCAACAAAAGAACCCATCAGGCACCAGAAGAAAACCAATAATAAAAATTAGAGCTGAACTAAATGAATTAGAGAACAGAAAAACAATTGAAAGAATTAACAAAGCCAAAAGCTGGTTCTTTGAAAAAATTAACAAAATTGATAAACCATTGGCTAGACTGACTAAAGAAATACAGGAAAGGAAACAAATTACCCGAATAAGAAACGAGAAGGACCACATCACAACAGAACCATATGAAATTAAAAGAATCATTTCAGATGACTATGAAAAATTGTACTCTAACAAATTTGAAAACCTAGAAGAAATGGATGAATTCTTGGAAAAACACTACCTACCTAAACTAACACATTCAGAAGTAGAACAACTAAATAGACCCATAACAAAAAAAGAGATTGAAACGGTAATCAAAAAACTTCCAACAAAAAAAAGCCCTGGCCCGGACGGCTTCACTGCAGAGTTCTACCAAACTTTCAGAGAAGAATTAACACCACTACTACTGAAGGTATTTCAAAGCATAGAAAATGACGGGATACTACCCAACTCATTCTATGAAGCCACCATCTCCCTGATACCAAAACCAGGTAAAGACATTACAAAAAAAGAAAATTATAGACTTATATCCCTCATGAACATAGATGCAAAAATCCTCAACAAAATTCTAGCCAATAGAATCCAACAACACTTAAAAAGAATAATTCACCATGATCAAGTGGGATTTATACCAGGTATGCAAGGCTGGTTTAACATCAAGGCTGGTTTAATATCAGAAAAACCATTAATGTAATCCATCACATAAATAAAACAAAAGATAAAAACCACATGATCTTATCAATTGATGCAGAAAAGGCATTTGACAAAGTCCAACACCCATTTATGATAAAAACTCTTACCAAAATAGGAATTGAAGGAAAATTCCTCAACATAATAAAGGGCATCTATGCAAAGCCAACAGCCAATATCACTCTAAATGGAGACAACCTGAAAGCATTTCCCTTGAGAACGGGAACCAGACAAGGATGCCCTTTATCACCACTCTTATTCAACATCGTACTTGAAGTCCTAGCCAGGGCAATTAGGCTAGACAAAGAAATAAAGGGTATCCGGATTGGCAAGGAGGAAGTAAAATTATCTCTATTTGCAGATGACATGATCGTATACATGGAAAACCCTAAGGAATCCTCCAGAAAACTACTGAAACTAATAGAAGAGTTTGGCAGAGTCTCAGGTTATAAAATAAACATACAAAAATCACTTGGATTCCTCTACATCAACAAAAAGAACACCGAAGAGGAAATAACCAAATCAATACCATTCACAGTAGCTCCCAAGAAAATAAAATACTTAGGAATAAATCTTAGCAAGGATGTAAAAGACCTATACAAAGAAAACTACAAAGCTCTACTACAAGAAATTCAAAAGGACATACTTAAGTGGAAAAACATACCTTGCTCATGGATAGGAAGACATAACATAGTAAAAATGTCTATTCTACCAAAAGACATCTATACATATAACGAACTTCCGATCCAAATTCCAATGTCATATTTTAAGGGGATAGAGAAACAAATCACCAATTTCATATGGAAGGGAAAGAAGCCCCGGATAAGCAAAGCATTCCTGAAAAAGAAGAAGAAAGTGGGAGGCCTCACTCTACCTGATTTCAGAAGCTATTATACAGCCACAGTAGTCAAAACAGCCTGGTACTGGTACAACAACAGGCACACAGATCAATGGAACAGAATTGAGAACCCAGATATAAATCCATCCATGTATGAGCAGCTGATATTTGACAAAGGCCCAGTGTCAGTTAATTGGGGAAAAATAGTCTTTTTAACAAATGGTGCTGGCATAACTGGATATCCATTTGCAAAAAAAATGAAACAGGACCCATACCTCACACCATGCACAAAAACTAACTCCAAGTGGATCAAAGACCTAAACATAAAGACTAAAACGATAAAGATCATGGAAGAAAAAATAAGGACAACCCTAGGAGCCCTAATACAAGGCATAAACAGAACACAAAACATTACCAAAAATGATGAAGAGAAACCTGATCACTGGGAGCTCCTAAAAATCAAACACCTATGCTCATCTAAAGACTTCACCAAAAGAGTAAAAAGACCACCTACAGACTGGGAAAGAATTTTCAGCTATGACATCTCAGACCAGCGCCTGATCTCTAAAATCTACATGATTCTGTCAAAACTCAACCACAAAAAGACAAACAGCCCAATCAAGAAGTGGGCAAAGGATATGAACACACACTTCACTAAAGAAGATATTCAGGCAGCCAACAGATACATGAGAAAATGCTCTCGATCATTAGCCATTAGAGAAACGCAAATTAAAACTACGATGAGATTCCATCTCACACCAACAAGGCTGGCATTAATCCAAAATACACAAAATAATAAATGTTGGAGAGGCTGTGGAGAGATTGGAACTCTTATACACTGCTGGTGGGAATGTAAAATGGTACAACCACTTTGGAAATCCATCTGGCGTTATCTTAAACAGTTAGAAATAGAACTACCATACAACCCAGAAATCCCACTCCTCGGAATATACCCTAGAGATACAAGAGCCTTCACACAAACAGATATATGCACACCCATGTTTATTGCAGCTCTGTTTACAATAGCAAAAAGCTGGAAGCAACCAAGGTGTTCGTCAGCGGATGAATGGGTAAATAAATTATGGTATATTCACAGAATGGAATACTACGCATCGTTAAAGAACAGTGACTAATCTGTGAAACATTTCATAACATGGAGGAACCTGGAAGGCATTATGCTGAGCGAAATGAGTCAGAGGCAAAAGGACAAATATTGTATAAGACCACTATTATAAGATCTTGAGAAATAGTAAAAACTGAGAAGAACACATACTTTTGCGGTTACGAGGGGGGGAGGGAGGGAGGGAGAGAGGGAGAGGGTTTTTTATTGATTAATCAGTAGATAAGAACTGCTTTGGGTGAAGGGAAAGACAACACTCAATACGTGGAAGGTCAGCTCAATTGGACTGGACCAAAAGCAAAGAAGTTTCCGGGATAAAATGAATGCTTCAAAGGTCAGCGGAGCAGGGGCGGGGGTCTGGGGAACATGGTTTGAGGGGACTTCTAAGTCAATTGGCAACATAATTCTATCATGAAAACATTCTGCATCCCACTTTTAAATGTGGCGTCTGGGGTCTTAAATGCTAACAAGTGGCCATCTAAGATGCATCAATTGGTCTCAACCCACCTGGAGCAAAGGAAAATGAAGAACACCAAGGTCACACGACAACTAAGAGCCCAAGAGACAGAAAGGGCCACATGAACCAGAGACCTACATCATCCTGAGACCAGAAGAACTAGTTGGTGCCCGGCCACAATCAATGAGTGCCCTGACAGGGAACACAACAGAGAACTCCTGAGGGACCAGGAGATCAGTGGGATGCAGACCCCAAATTCTCATAAAAAGACCATACTTAATGGTCTGACTGAGACTAGAGGAATCCCCGTGGCCATGCTCCCCAGACCTTCTGTTGGCACAGGACAGGAACCATCCCCGAAGACAACTCATCAGACATGAAAGGGACTGGTCAACGGGGGGGAGAGAGATGCTGATGAAGAGTGAGCTTATTAAATCAGGCGGACACTTGAGAGTGTGTTGGCAACTCTTGTCTGGAGGGGGGATGGGAGGATAGAGAGAGAGGGAAGCTGGCAAAATTGTCACGAAATGAGAGACTGAAAGGGCTGACTCAATAGGGGGAGAGCAAGTGGGAGTAGGGAGTAAGATGTATGTAAACTTATATGTGACGGACTGATTGGATTTGTAAACGTTCACTTGAAGCTTAATAAAAGTTAAAAAAAAAAAATCACACTGAGATACCATCTCACCCCGACACTGTTTATGTGAATCAAAAAAAAAAAAAAAAAAACAGGAAATAACAAATGCTGAAGAGGCTGGAGGGGGATTGGGGAAATCTTATGCACTGCTGGTGGGAATGTAAAATGATACAACCATTTTGGAAAATGATATGATGGTTCCTTAGAAAGCTTGAAATAGAAATACCATATGATCCAGCAATCCCACTCCTAGGAATATATCCTAGAGAAATAAGAGTCATCACAGGAATAGACATATGCACACCCATGTTCACTGCAGCACTGTTCACAACACAAAAAGATGGAAACAACCTAGATGCCCATCAACAGATGAATGAATAAATAAACTATACACGCAATGGAGTCTTAGACAATGATAAAGAACAATGATGAATCTGCAAAGTATCCCATAACGTGGGTGAATCTGGAGGGCATTATGCTGAGTGAAATAAATCAATTGCAAAAGGACAAATACTGTATGAGACCACTACTGTAAAAACTCATGAAAATGTTTACACACAAAAAGAAATAATCTTTGATGGTTACAAGGGAGGGGAGGAGTGGGGATGGAAGAACTCTAAATAGACATGTGGTAACTTTGGTGAAGGGTAAGACAGTACACAATACTGGGGAAGCCAGTGCAACTTGTACGAGGTAAGGTCATGGAAGCTCCATAAACACATTCAAACTCCCTAAGGGACTGATTTGCTGGGCTGAGGGCTGTGGGGACCACGGTCTCAGGGAACATCTAGCTCAACTGGCTTAACATAGTTTATAAAGAAAATGTTCTACATTCTACTTTGGTGAGTATCACCTGGGGTCTTAAAAGCCTGTGAAAGGCCATGTAAGATACTCCACTGGTCTCACCTTTCTGGGAGCAAAGAAGAATGAAGAAAACTAAAGACATAAGGGAAGGATTAGTCCAAAGGACTACTGGACCACGTCTGCCCTGGCCTCCACCAGTCTGAGTCCAGTACAGCTAGATGGTGCCTGGCTACCACCACCAACTGCTGTGACAGGGATCACAATAGAGGGCTCTGGACAGAGCTGGAGAGGAATGTAGAACAACATTCTGACTCACAAAAAAAGATAAATGGCCTGACAGAGACTAGAAAAGCCCCCAGATACTCTTTTAGCTCAGTAATGACGTTGCTTCTGAGGTTCACCCTTCATCCAAAGATTAAACTGTCCCATAAAGAAAAACGAGACTAAAGGGGCACCACAGCCCAGGCGCAGGGACTAGAAGGCAGGCGGGGACAGGAGACCTGGTAGTAGGGAACCCAAGTTTGAGAAGGGAGAGTGTTGAAATGTTGTAGGGATGTTAAACATTGTAATAAAGCAATAGGTGTACTAATTTTTTAATGAGAAGCTAGTCTGTTCTGTAAATTTTCCTCTAAAGTACAATTAAAAAAAAAAAAAGCCTGTGTAGCTTTTGTGGGAGTGGATGACGTTCCATAATTCCCATGCACTAGAATAGCCCTTATCACAAAACAGAACTTACAGACTTGCATCTGATAAGATCTGAGAGACAATATTAAAAAAGAATAAGGGAAATTAACATTTATCAGATGTGCACTGTGTAACCAAGCCCAAATCTCAAGAGGCAGCATGATGCAAGAAGTAGGGCCTGGACTTCAGCCAGCCAATTAGTGGGAGCTGGATCCTCTTTCTAGCTTCTCCAATTACTGTGTGACCTTGGGCATGTCATTTAACCATACTCAAGTTCAGTTTCTTCACTTGGAAAATTGGCTTGAATACCAGCTATATTATAGTTGTACTATGATGATAAAATCAGGTAATAAATGTAAAGTGCTTGGCTTAGTGCCATGCACATATTTAGTGCTCAAAATGTAATTGTTATAATTACCCATGTACCCAAAGGTTTCTTGCTTCTTTCTGATTACGCAATTAGAACTTCAATCTTTTTTTCTCCTAAAGGCCGTGCAACCACTAAGTACTACTCATTAAGATACAAATGTCCCTGGGTTAGGTTACCTTTTATTCTAATTTTAGCAGGTCAGAAATAATAGTTTTCAATGGACCAGCTCTCCAGGAGGAATGTCTTGAGCAAAGACGAAGAGATGGATTGATTCCTCGGTTGGTGTCAGAAGTGTGGAGGCTGGAGGAGACCAAAAGAGGGTTGTGAATCGGAGAGGTGAGATAAATTTCCATAATTTTACCAAGCAAAACAGTACAATAACCCAAAAAGTAGGCTATTTGACAGTATGAATGATGATAACATACTAACGTAATATATATTAATAGCTATATAATTATATAAACATAATAAACTTGGAATTTACTTTTTCCTTGAAGACTCACAACAATCCTGCTGTACATATAGTATTGGCCCTATTATAGACGAAGGCCCTTCGGTAGCTCAAACAGTTAATGCTTATCTACTCAAAGTTTGGTGATTTGAACTCATCCAGCAGTGCCACAGAAAAAGACCCGATAATCTCCTCCATAAAGATTAAAAAAACAGCCAAGAAAATCCTATGGAGCAGTTCCCCTCTGTAACACATGGGTCACCACGAGTTGGAATGGACGGAACAGCAATTGGTTTGTTTTTTTTGCTTTTATTACAGATGAGAAAACTCAGAGTCAGTATATTAGGGGAACCAGTGCTAGCAGCTGCATAAAAAATAAAAATAAAAACCAATTGCTGTCTGTTGTTGTTTTTAGTTGCCATCGAGTCAGTTGTGACTCATAGCCACCCTATGTACAACAGTAAGAAACACCGCCTGGTCCTGCAGCATACTCACCATCGTTGCCCTGCTTGAGTCCATTGTCGCAGCCACTGTGTCAGTCCATCTGGTTGAGAATCCTCCTCTTTTTCGCTGACTTTACCAAGCGTGATGTACTCTTCTAGGTACTGGTCCCTCCTGATAACATGTCCAAAGTAAGTGAGGTGAAGTCTCAAAATCCTTGCTTCTAATGAGCATTCCGGATGTGCTTCTTTCAAAACAGATGTGTTCATTCTTTTGGCAGTCCATGGTATATTTAATATTCTTCACCAATACCACAACTCAAAGGTTTCAATTCTTTTTGGTCTTCCTTATTCATTGCTCACCTTTCACATGCTTATGAGGCGATTGAAAACATCAGGACTTGGGACAGGTGCGCCTTAGTCCTTAAAGTGATATTTTTGCTTTTTAACTCTTTAAAGAGATCTCTGTCTAGTCAATTCCAACTCATGGCAACCCCATATGTGTCAGAGTAGAGCATAGGGTTTTTAATGGCTGATTTTTCACGAGCAGGTAGCCAGGCCTTTCTTCCAAGGAGATTCTGTGTGAACCTTCAACTTTTCGGTTATCAAGTGAGCCTGTTAATTTTTTGCACCACCGAGGGACTCCTGCTGTATCCAAACTATCCCCAAATTTCAGTAGCCTAAAACATTAATCATGAGAGTTTATTGCTTCCTGAATAGCTTTCCTCTAAGCAGTGACTGACTCCGGGATGCAAGTTCTTTCCTTAATGAGTTGGCAGTGTCAGTGTTCTTTCCTTCCAGACACACAGGCTGGGAAGAGAGAGGGAGCTGAATTGCCCCTGGAGATTTTAGGGGCCAGGTTAGAAAAAGACGTACATAACATCCACTCATTTTCTTGGCATTTTGGCCCTAACCTAATTACAAACGAGGCTGGGAAATTAAGCCTCCCTGTGCACCCAAGATGAAGAAATAGGATCTGTGAGAATTTACCTTGTCCCTGCCATCCTCAGGAAACTTAGAGTGTTGGTTTGGAAACTCCATGAAGGCAATAAGCAAAACACCAGTTGCTGGGGAGTTGATTTCTACCCATGTGTGTTAGAGTAGAACTGTGCTCTATAGGGCTTTCATTGGCTTATTTTTCAGAAGTAGATTCTGAGGTGCCTCTGGGTGGACTCAAACCTCCAAAGTTTCAATTAGCAACCAAGCATGTTAACCATTTGCACCACCCAGGGGCTTCCATGAAGGCAATAGGGGTATTGTAATATTCATGAAAACAAGACTGAGTACAGAATTACATAGGAAGGACTCGAGTGAAAATAAAACAAAACAAAACATTTCCTAATGACAGAAAGGCCAGTAACATTGTCCTAGAGATTCTGCCGGCTGTTAGATTTCCTACTTTTCCACACTTATTCATGTTCTTAGCCTGGGTGATGCCCAAAGGAGCAGCAAAGAGCTACAGTTCTGAGTAATATTACCAGTAGCATATAATCTCTGTTTTGAAGAATAATGTTCTGTATTGAGTAGGAATCGACTCGATGGCACTGGTTTTTTTTTTTTTTTTTTTCATGTTGCTATAGAGGTCACTCTGTAGTTTTGTCAGTCTTCCGTGACCATAAATCCTGAATATATTACGGGAGTGTGAGAGAAGTAGGTTAGGTAACAGACTGGGTCAATGTGTCTCTTAGCTTAGTGAGAAGGAAGGAATGCATACCCGCTATGGTCCTCGTGGGGGAATTAGAGAAAGACTTAATTCCTTTACCTAGTGATCTAGTGTAAGTCAGCTGAGCCCAGTAATTACAGATTTGCTTTGATTCTGAAAATAAAAGGTACCTATTACGACGTCTGAGGCGAATCCTTAATGACTGTCATTTGTGAGCTTTGGAGAGTGGCATATCACACTTGGGGATATGGCCTTAAAACAGCTGCTGGGGAAACTCCTACAGCATTTTGTTCTTAGCCACTGGTGCTAATTTTGCAGTGAGAACAATTTCTGGAAATTTTAGTAGAGGAGGCAGGAACAGATAACTGTTGCATAGTTGCTGAGAATAGATACTATCCGTCTCCCTCAGGTTTGAAATTTCATTTTTGCCTACCTTACCTCAAATCAAAAAATGATAGGCTAAGGGCAGTTTGTCATTTTGAAATGAAGAACATGGTGTCCTAATTAAGGAAAATGGATGACTGCAAGGGGAGATGGTGGTCACGATGCTCTTTCCACACTAATATCAAATAAAATGGTGTTAATTTTTAAATTATTTTCTTTATTACAAAATAATACAGGTTCATTGTTAAATTTTGGTAAATATAAATAATAAAAATAATATATAATAACCATAATTTCATTCCAGAGACAACCACTAAAAGCATTATTTGTCTATTTTCTCAACTTTTTTTTGTTTCTGTATATCACTTTCTCTCCACAGAAATTCATCCTACTCTATATATTTTGATTTTTCAAAAGTGATTTCAAAGTCAACAATTTATTGTGACCTTATTTTTTTTTATTATTATTGTTGTTAATCTTCTATGATTTTTTAATGGCTTCATGAATATTCTGGATATTGTTTCCCTTGCCTGACCTGCTCTTTCCTCTGGTTTTCATGTGGCTATCTCCTTTTATGTTATTCCCATCTCAGCAAATGGCAACATGCTGAGATGGGCCTTCCTCAATTATCTAATCTGAAGTAGCCCTCTAATCACTTTCTGTCACACTGCTCTTCAAATTGTCTGTATCCAGTTGTCATGGAGTCAGTTCTGATCATAGCGACTTCATGTGTGCCAGAGTAGAGCTGTGCTCCATAGGGTTTTCAGTGTCTGATTTCTTTGAAGTAGTTTGCTAGGCCTTTCTTCAGAGGCACCCCTGACTGGACTTTAAAACTTTAAAACTGTTACTTTAAAACAAACAAATAAGGTTTTTGGGATTATGTAATTTATCATAATAATAAGGTTTTGGGGGCGCTGTAATCTATCATAATAGAACTGGAAAGTTAATCCTGCTTGTTTTCCTAATGCTGTAGAATATCTCTGGACAAATACCTCTTAGAAACCAGAACACTTATATACTTTGCTTAGTTTTGCAGAGTTATGCTGTACTATAATATAATTTAGAAAGCATATTTTGTAGAACACTATTCCATTTTTATGTTATGGCCTAAGATAATTTTCCATGTCTCTCTACACATCCTGTTTTAAAATTTAAATTGAAGCTAAGAAAATAATTTCACTTCAAAAATTGTTGGTAGACTCTGTAATGCTGATGGCAGATTCAATTTCTCAGTAATGTTTTAAACTAAATTTATTTAATACAGGCAGTCCCCAATTTATGATGGGGTTCTGCTCCAATGACTCCATTTTAAGTCAAATCTGAACATAAGTCAACTACATCTTTTTCTTAATTTTCATCATTATTGCCTTTTATTATCAGTATCTTTATAAATCCCATCTTCGAATATCTGTGAGTGAACTTCTGAGAATGTTCTTGTTATTATTGTTAGATGCCTTCCAGTCAGAGCCGACTCATAGCCACCTTATGTACAACAGAACCAAACACTGTGCCATCCTCACAATCATTGTTATGCTTAAACCCATTGTTGCAGCCACTATGTCAATCCATCTTGTTGAGGGTCTTCCTCTTTTTCACCAACACTCTACTTTAACAAGCATGATGTCCTTCTTCAGGGACTGATCCCTCCTGACAACATGTCCAAAGTATATGAGATGTAGCCTCTCCATCCTTGCTTTTAAGGAGCGTTCTGGTCATACTTCTTCCAAGACAGACTTGTTTGTTCTTCTGGCAGTCCATGGTATATTCAGTATTCTTCGTCAATGCCACAATTCAGAGGCATCAATTCTTCTTCAGTCTTCCTTATTTATCTTCAAGATTTTACAAGCATATGAGGTGACTGAAAACATTATGGCTTGGGTCAGGAGCACCTTAGTCTTCAAGGTGACATCTTTGCTTTTTTGACACTTTAAAGAGGTCTTTTGCAGCAGTTTTGCCCAATGCAATGTGTCTTTTGATTTCTTCACTGCTGCTTCCATGGATGTTGATTGTTGATCCATGTAAAATGAAATCCTTGACAACTTCAATCCTTTCCTCATTAATCATGATGTTGCTTATTGGTCCAGTTGTGAGGATTTTTGTTTTCTTTATGTTGAGTTGTAATCCATACTGAATGCCGTGGTCTTTGATCTTCATCAGTAAGTGCTTCAAGTCCTCGTCACTTTCAGCAATCAATGAGTCATCCTTCCCTGCTCTTGTTCATATAGTCCAGCTTTTTGGATTATTTGCTCAGCATAGAGATTGAATAGATATGGTGAAAGGATTCAACCCGACACATATCTTTCTTGATTTTAAACCATGCAGTATCTCCTTGCTCTGTTCGAACAACTGCCTCTTAATCTATGTATAGGTTCCTCACGAGCACAATTAAGTGTTTTGGAATTCACATTCTTTACAATGTGATTCATAACTTGGTATGATACACACAGTTGAATACTTTTGCATAGTCAAAAAAAAAAAAAAAACACAGGTAAACATCTTTCAGGTATTCTCTACTTTCAGCCAGGATCCATCTGACATCAGCAATGATATCCCTGGTTCCATGTTCTTTTCTGAATCTGGCTTGAATTTCTGGCATTTTCCTGTCGATATACTGATGCAGCTGGTTTTGAATGATCTTTAGCAAAGTTTTATTTGTGTGTGATATTAATGATATTGTTCCATAATTCCTGCATTTGGTTGGATCACTCTTCTTGGGAATAGGCATAAATGCAGATCTCTTCCAGTCAGTTGGCCAGGTAGCTGTCTTCCAAATTTCTTGGCATAGACAAGTGAGTACTTCCAACACTGTATCTGTTTGTTGAAACATCTAATTGGTATTTCTGGAGCTTTGTTTTTTGCCAATGCCTTCAGTGCAGCTTGGACATCTTCCTTCAGTACCACGTGTTCCTGATCATATGCTGCCTCCTGAAATGGTTGAACATCAACCAATTCTTTTTGGTATAGTGACTCTGTGTATTCTTACCATCTTCTTTTGATGCTTCCTGTGTTGGTTAATATTTTTCCCATAGAATCCTTCAAAATTGCAACTCGAAGCTTGAATTTTTTCTTCAGCTCTTTCAGCTTGAGAAATGTCAAGCATGTCCTTCCCTTTTGGTTTTCCATCTCCAGGTCTTTGCACATGTCATTATAATACTTTACTTTCTCTTCTCGAGCCATCCTTTGAAATCTTCTGTTCAACTCTTTTGCTTCATCATTTGTTTCTTTCACTTTAGCTGCTTGACATTCAAGAGCAAGTTTCAGAGTCTATTCTGACATCCATTTGAGTCTTTTCTTTCTTACCTGTCTTTTTAACGGACTTTTGCTTTCTTCATGTATGATATCCTTCATGTCATTCCACAACTCATCTAGTCTTCAGTCATTAATGTTCAACGTGTCAAATCTATTGTACTTTGGCTCTTGTGGACTAATTCTAATTTTCTTCAGTTTCAACTTGAACTTGCATACAAGCAATTGATAGTCTGATCCGTCGGCCCCTGGCCTTGTTCTGACTGATGATATTGAGCTTTTTCATCTTCTCTTTCCACAGATGTAGTCAATTTGATTCCTGTGTATTCCATCTGGTGAGGCTCACTCACATGTATAGTCGACCTTTATGTTGGTGAAAAAATTATTTGCAATGAAGTAGTCATTGGTCTTGCAAAATTCAATCATGCCATCTCCAACATTGTTTCTGTCATCAAGACCATACTTTCCAACTGCAGATCCTTCTTCTTTGTTTGCAACTTTCACATTCCAATCACCAGTAATTATCAGCACATCCTGATTGCATGTTCGATCAATTTCAGGGTGCAGAAGTTGGTAAAAATTCTTAGTTTCTTCCTCTTTGGCCTTAGCAGTTGGTGTGTAAATTTGAATAATAATTTCATTAACTGGTCTTCCTTGTAGGCATATGGATATTATCCGATCACTGTCAGTGTTGTACTTCAGGATAGATTTTGAAATGTTCTTTTTGGCAAAGACTGCAATGCCATTCCTCACATCTGAGAATAACATCAGCAGGTTGTGGGTTGTAACATTGTATGTAGTATATATTACTAACAATAAGAAGTATGAAAAAAGGCCATAAGTGCAGTTCATATAACTTGAATATGTCATAAGTTGGGACTACCTGTATAGGCAAAACATGGGTTTCTTTTAAAACCTGAATATTTAATGTGTTTTATAACATAACTAAAGAATACAAAGTTCTTAGGTGACAGCACAAATATGGAATAAGACAATGAGCAGTTCATTGGGATATATTTGTTTTTAGTGGTGAACATTTTCATATCTGGTTATTTGATCTTAGACTAGCAACTTAGCTTCTCTGGCCTTTAGTTCCTCATTTGAAAAATGATGAAGATGAACAAGTTATTGCCCAACATGACTTACAGATCAAAATGTCTATGATGTCTGTTATAAAATGTACTGGAAACATCGTGTGTGGCTTTGTCATGACCTAGCCCTACTGTTCATCTATTCCAAAACATTATTGCGTGCTGGAAATACCATGTGAATTTTAACTATTAGTCATTAGCATTAGTCTCTGTGAGGTTGTATAGATTTTATAATTTCACAATTTTCTTGATTAAACAATGTGCTTAACAATCTTTCTAGAGATACCTTGTTTACAGAACAGAAAAAAGTAAGATTAAAATGAGCTGTCAATTTGGGTTAAATTTTCTGAAAGCTATCCTTGAAGGAAAGAGGCACTTATGATTCTTCCCCTAGTGATGTGTATAATTTGTAAGATGACTGGAGAATATACTGATATATTAGGAAAACATCTGCAAGTTCTTTATCTAAAATCCAGGACTTCAGAACTTTTACACATAACCATACTTCAAAATAAACTTACTTTTCCCTACTCTTTAAACACAAATAAAATCCAGAAGAAAACTGGGTGATTAGATAGTGCCTAAACAGAAAGATAATATTGACATTTTTTCTTTTTTTTTATTTATTTGAGCAAGATAAAAACCCATAGACCTGGCTTTTGTCAATCATTGGGCCTGCATATTCCTGCTTGGCAGCCATAAAAATTAGGTGTAAGCAGTGAGGCTAAAGTTTGCCTCCTCCAATTATATTCTCCATCAATTTGCTCAAAAGACAATCTCAAGAAAATATTTTTATCTAAACAAATCAGTAAAGTGGCCATGCTAATACAGTTTCAAAATAAATTCAGACCTATCCTATGTCACCTCTTTCTCTTTCCAACTAATTTGTATTGGTAAACCACTTCTATAAGGATGTTTGGGAGGCTGGAAGCCTCTGTGGAAATCAGTAGCCTTGGTTAGAGTTAACCAATCCAGTGCAAAGCCTTTGAAGAAACTATTGCACTGAGTGCATTTTCTCTGAACTTAAAATATCCTCCTCATGACCTACTCTCATCTGAACAGTAATATCTTGGTATTTGAAGAGAGTATGAAGATTTATTTTTATTTATTTTTAATTTTGGTGTTTTCTGCCTCTTTTCAATCAATCAGTTAAGATACATTTGCCTCTTCACTAAAACTGTTTGTTCCTTCACTAACAGTGTGCAAAACATTTGGTTGGGTGCTGAGGGAATATAAAGTAGTAAAAGGGTGGAATCCAGTAAACTTTTAAAGGAGATAGACAACCAAGGTGTCTCTAACCTTAGAAGACAAATAATAGTAAAAAGAGATGCTGCTAGGTGGCCAATGAGTAACTACTCTGTCATTGGTGGAAGTTCAAACTGCAGAGTTCAGAGGAACTTAAGTTTTTCTTGTTGATGGAATTGAGCGGGATTCTTGGACATGAAGGGGCCTTATAGGATCACTATGAATCAGAATCAATGTAACAGCAACAGGTTTGGTTTTTCCTGACTTTAAACCATGCAATACCCCCTTGTTCTGTTCAAACAACTGCCTCTTTTGGTCTATGTACAGGTTCCTTGTGAGCACAATTAAGTGTTTTGAAATCCCCATTTTTTGCCGTGTTATCCATAATTTATTATGAATGCCTTTGCATAGTCAATAAAACACAGGTAAACATCTTTCCGATATTCTCTGCTTTCAGCCAAGATCCATCTGACATCACTAATGATACCCCTGGTTCTACGTCCTCTTCTGAATCCAGCTTGAATTTCTGGCAGCTTCCTGTGGATGTACTGCTACTGCTTTTGAGTGACCTTCAGCAAAATTTAATTACCTGTGATATTAATGATATTGCTGTATAAGTTCCACATACTGTTTCAATCCTCTTTCTCTGGAATAGGCATAAATATGGATCTCTTCCAGTGGGTTGGGCAGGTAGCTCTTTCCCAAATTTCCTGGCACTTCTAGTGCTGCATCTGTTGAAACATCTCGATTGGTATTCCATCAATTCCTGCCTTGCTTTTTGTCAATGTCTTCAGCGCAGCTTGGACTTCTTCTTTCAGTACCATTGGTTCTTGATCATATGCTTCCTCCTGAAATGATCAGATGTTGATCAATTCTTTTGGTTCAGTGACTCTGTGTATTCCTTCCATCTTCTTTGGTACTTCCTGTGTTGTTCAGTATTTTGCCCATAGAATTCCTAGGGGCTTGAATTTATTCTTCAGTTCTTTCAGCTTGAGGAATGCTGAGCATGTTCTTCTTTTTTGATTTTCTAACTTCAGGCCTTTGGACATGTCATTATAACACTTCATTTTGTCTTCTTGAACAGCCCTTTGAAATCTTCTGTTCAGCTCTTTTACTTCATCATTTCTTCCATTCACTTTAGCTACTCTATGTTCAAGAACAAGTTTCAGAGTCTCTTCTGACATCCATTTTGATCTTTTCTTTCTTTCCTTCTTTTTAATGACCTCTTGCTTTCTTTAAGTATGATGCCCTTGATGTCGTTCCACAACTTGTCTAGTCTTCAGTCATTACTGTTCAGTGTGTCAAATCTATCCTTGAAAGCCAAAATACAACCTTGAGTATATCCCATATCCCACCTGAATTTAGAGACCATTCCTGACAATGAAGTTAATTTTTTGGTCACTTTATGCTTCTATAAATGACTGAGGCTACTCGTCTGTGGTATTTAAACTATTTTAATTGAACAATTTATTTACACAAAGTTAGCCTGAAGCTTTAGGGTAAAGGTTGTATTCTAAAATCAATAATAAAGGCTAGATCTCAGTCTAGTTTAATGGAAAGGATCAATACTTTGTAAAAGAGCTTTGGAAAGTGGATTTTTGATGCTGGAAAAGAAAAGTTTAATTTTAGCAAAAAAAATCAAAATAAGAACCATTATTTTTTCTTAATTTTTAAAATAATGTGTTTTAAATATTTTCTTTCTGTTTACTTCGACATGTATATATATATATAAATGCATAAATATATAGATTCATTTACTTCATACACACTTTTCCTAATCTTTTTCTGTGCTCTACCTATTTTCTAAGATTTCCCCTCCCTCAAGACTCCCTCACCCTAACATATTTACCCCCACAATCCCAGTCATAAACATAATTACATGTATTGTTTCATTTTTTTTCATTTTTCAAAGTTATAGGAAAATTGTATTATTACTATACCTAGAGATTTCTCTTTAATAATTGTTTTTCAGAAATGGATCATAATATGTATTATTTTTTTGGATTTAGAATTTTTTACCTGCTCAACTGTACCTTCTGGAAATCTCTCCAAATCAGCTGGTTTACTTCTAATTTAGTATTTTTAAATATTTCAGGGTGAGGTGTGTATCATAAAACATTCAGTCATGGGTCTAATGATGTTGACTTACTTTTTTCTTGATTTTGTTTTCCTTTTTTAGTTCTGTGAATTAATACTGCTAGGATATTCTTGTTATAAAACCTTTTTATACTAGTGCCATTATATGTAGAGAGAATGAATTCTCAGAAGAGGAGTTTCCAATGTGTATGTATTTTTATTTTAATGTACTTTGTCAGGTTACATGACAACATAGTTGTAACAATTTACTTTTTCACCAGCAATGCATCAGAATCCTTTTATTCTTACATCCCCACCAAACCAAGATGTAAATTTTCAAAAGAAATACTGAGAAAATGTTATCATATTTATCATATTTAAAGTTGATTTGTATAAAGCTGACTGAGAGAACCACCTGACCCATCCACAAAGTAGAGGGCTTCAGGAGTTCCCCCTTTACCTCCAATTAAGAGAGTGACTTCAACATAGCTACTACTAGTAGTAGGGTTGACAGGTAAAATGTAGAACACCTAGTTAAATTTCAGTATCAGATAAGCAATGAATGGACTTTTAGTAAAAGCATGTGCCAGGTATTGCATGGGCATACTCACACTGAAATAAAAACAAAAACAAAACCATTATTTATCTGAAATTTAAATTTAACTGGATATCCTGTTTTTTTTATTTCACTAAATCTGGCAACCCTAATCAATAGGGCTTGGTATTATTTAAGCTAACAAAATTGACCAGTATTTCACAGTGATATTTGGACAAGTGTCCTGCTTTGATTGGAATTGACCTGCATGCTCTTCATTTATCTGAGCAAAACTGAGTTCTTTGTCCCCCATCAACCATATGTATGGCATGAGCAAAGGGACCAGTGTATCAGTTCAGCTAGCACTTAGAGAACTGTATTCAGCAGACCACCAATTCCTAGAACTTGAAGAGGAATTAAGAGAACACTGAAGTGTAGTACCTTCATGTGAATCAAGGAGGTTTTGGGTTAGAGAGAATAATAAGCGAGCTTTCCAAAGAACCCACAAGGTAGGAAGCAGTGAGAAAACATTAAACCTGTTGTTGCTGTTAGTTGTGTCAAGTTGATTCCGACTCATGGAGACCCCATGTGTGCAGAGTAGAACTGCTTCACAGGGTTTTCAAGGCTGTGACCTTTCAGGCGCCTCTGGGTGGGTTCAAACTGCCAACTTTTCAGCTAGTAGTTGAGTCCTTAACCGTGTGCACTACCCAGGGACTCCATATTAAATCTACTGGACCAAAAATGTGAGACCTCCTTATGAGAGTGTCAATCAAGTAAGATTTCCTGTTTCCCTTTCCACTTCTCTGTTTTGACAACTAAAGTTGAAAAAACAAAGAAGTGGAAGAATAAAATGTGGAAGAAGAGGTTTATGCCCTATCCCTTATGCCTACATTTTGCTTTCAGTAACCCCCAAGTAAGAAGCCCTTGTGGCACAGTGTTTAAGTACTGAGCTGCTAACCAAAAATTTGGCAATTCAAACCCACCAGCCACTTCAAGAAAGAAAGCTGTGGCAGTCTGCTTCCATAAAGATTACAACCTTGGAGATCTTATGAGGCAGCTCTATTCAGTCTCTATAAGTCTGAATTAACTTGATGGCAATGAGTATGGTCGATTGGTAAAAGTATGTGCTTTTTTCCCTTTTGTTTATTGATGCTATGGATTATTTGATACATTTTCTATTATTGAACCACTTGCATTTTGAAGTAAACCATGCTTGGTAAAAATATACCTTCTTCAAGCCCCACCCTGTGCTGTCCCCCA